>NW_022983471.1:72500-75000 GCF_011762595.2 Tursiops truncatus | reverse complement strand
GGGGGGGGGGGGGGGGGGGGGGGGGGGGGGGGGGGGGGGGGGGGGGGGGGGGGGGGGGGGGGGGGGGGGGGGGGGTGTGGGGGGGGGGGGGGGGGGGGGGGGGGGGGGGGGGGGGGGGGTGGGGGGGGGGGGGGGGGGGGGGGGGGGGGGGGGGGGGGGGGTGGGGGGGGGGGGGGGGGGGGGGGGGGGGGGGGGGGGGGGGGGGGGGGGGGGGGGGGGGGGGGGGGGGGGGGGGGGGTGGGGGGGGGGGGGGGGGGGGGGGGGGGGGGGGGGGGGGGGGGGGGGGGGGGGGGGGGGGGGGGGGGGGGTGGGGGGGGGTGGGGGGGGGGGGGGGGGGGGGGGGGGTGGGGGGGGGGGGGGGGGGGGGGGGGGGGGGGGGGGGGGGGGGGGGGGGGGGGGGGGGGGGGGGGGGGGGGTGGGGGGGGGGGGGGGGGGGGGGGGGGGGGGGGGTGGGGGGGGGGGGGGGGGTGGGGGGGGGGGGGGGGGGGGGGGGGGGGTGGGGGGGGGGGGGGGGGGGGGGGGGGGGGGGGGGGGGGGGGGGGGGGGGGGTGGGGGGGGGGGGGGGGGGGGGGGGTGTGGGGGGGGGGGGGGGGGTGGGGGGGGGGGGGGGGGTGGGGGGGGTGGGATGCCCAAGGGCCCGCGGTCTCGGGCCCGGAAGCCTCCTGGGCCACATCCCGTGAGCGGCCTGCGGGATCTGGGGCGTGGCGCCTAGCTCCCAAAAGTTTGCTGGCTCCCGCCCGCCCTGGGCGGGGTGGTCGCCAGCACCTCCGCCACCCCCAGGTGCCCGAGACCTCCGTTCCCCTGCCCAGGCGGGCGGCGGGGCCCTGCCGGGACGGGCGGGCCGCTGGGCTGACGGTAAGGCCCAAGCGCCTGCTGAGCTGCGCCTCAAGAGGCAGCCCGCCACCCCGCCGGCATCCACTGCCGAAGCAGCCTAGAAGGGCCCGATCTCGCCGCGATCGCGGAAGCTAAGCAGGGTCGGGCCTGGTTAGAACTTGGATGGGAGACCTCTAGGGAAGACCGGGTGCTCTAGGCTTTTTGCCCCCCGCTCCGCCTTCTCCTTTTGTCGCTCGCGGCGTTCGCGGCTATCTCCGCCCCCGCCCGGCACAGCTGCAAGCCCCACCTCCTCAGGCCCCTCCCACCACAGCCAGCGTCTGATGGGGCGCTCCCCGCCTGCCTGAGCGGCCAGGCGGCCAGAAGGCGTCCCTGGAAGGCAGAGGCACACCAGACGCTCCGGGGGTGGCCTGAAGGGAACCAGACGTGGCCGCGGACCCGGGGGCCGTCCGTGCGGCCCGCGAGCCCCTCGACCTGCACCTGGCCGCCCCCACTGCAGCCCAGCCCCGGCGCCGCCACCTGTCTGCCGGGGTGGCTCTCCACAGCTCCATACGGAAAAAGCCGCCCCTCCGCCGTTTCGCCATGGCCGGGGGCGGGAGCGGGATCGAGGGCCCAGGCCGCTTCCCCGGGCCTGCCGGCCACCTGGGGCGGGGTCCTGAGCTCGGACGGTGGCGTGGGGGCGAGGGTGGCGTTGCTGGGTCTTAGGGGCCGTGCCAACTCAATGGTGGCTCCCAGTGGCTTCGGGCCAGCTTCTGTCGGGCAGGAGGGCCGGTCCGGTCTGCGTCTGAGCTGCGCCTAGCGCAGCGTGGGCGGGCAGGTGGGATGCCCAAGGGCCCGCGGTCTCCGGGCCCGGAAGCCTCCTGGGCCACTTCCCCCGTGAGCGGCCTGCGGGATCTGGGGCGTGGCGCCTAGCTCCCAAAAGTTTGCTGGCTCCCGCCCGCCCTGGGCGGGGTGGTCGCCAGCACCTCCGCCACCCCCAGGTGCCCGAGACCTCCGTTCCCCTGCCCAGGCGGGCGGCGGGGCCCTGCCGGGACGGGCGGGCCGCTGGGCTGACGGTAAGGCCCAAGCGCCTGCTGAGCTGCGCCTCAAGAGGCAGCCCGCCACCCCGCCGGCATCCACTGCCGAAGCAGCCTAGAAGGGCCCGATCTCGCCGCGATCGCGGAAGCTAAGCAGGGTCGGGCCTGGTTAGAACTTGGATGGGAGACCTCTAGGGAAGACCGGGTGCTCTAGGCTTTTTGCCCCCCGCTCCGCCTTCTCCTTTTTGTCGCTCGCGGCGTTCGCGGCTATCTCCGCCCCCGCCCGGCACAGCTGCAAGCCCCACCTCCTCAGGCCCCTCCCACCACAGCCAGCGTCTGATGGGGCGCTCCCCGCCTGCCTGAGCGGCCAGGCGGCCAGAAGGCGTCCCTGGAAGGCAGAGGCACACCAGACGCTCCGGGGGTGGCCTGAAGGGAACCAGACGTGGCCGCGGACCCGGGGGCCGTCCGTGCGGCCCGCGAGCCCCTCGACCTGCACCTGGCCGCCCCCACTGCAGCCCAGCCCCGGCGCCGCCACCTGTCTGCCGGGGTGGCTCTCCACAGCTCCATACGCAAAAAGCCGCCCCTCCGCCGTTTCGCCATGGCCGGGGGCGGGAGCGGGATCGAGGGCCCAGGCCGCTTCCCCGGGCCTGCCG
>NW_022983471.1:0-65000 GCF_011762595.2 Tursiops truncatus | reverse complement strand
CTCCGCCGTTTCGCCATGGCCGGGGGCGGGAGCGGGATCGAGGGCCCAGGCCGCTTCCCCGGGCCTGCCGGCCACCTGGGGCGGGGTCCTGAGCTCGGACGGTGGCGTGGGGGCGAGGGTGGCGTTGCTGGGTCTTAGGGGCCGTGCCAACTCAATGGTGGCTCCCAGTGGCTTCGGGCCAGCTTCTGTCGGGCAGGAGGGCCGGTCCGGTCTGCGTCTGAGCTGCGCCTAGCGCAGCGTGGGCGGGCAGGTGGGATGCCCAAGGGCCCGCGGTCTCCGGGCCCGGAAGCCTCCTGGGCCACATTCCCCGTGAGCGGCCTGCGGGATCTGGGGCGTGGCGCCTAGCTCCCAAAAGTTTGCTGGCTCCCGCCCGCCCTGGGCGGGGTGGTCGCCAGCACCTCCGCCACCCCCAGGTGCCCGAGACCTCCGTTCCCCTGCCCTAGGCGGGCGGCGGGGCCCTGCCGGGACGGGCGGGCCGCTGGGCTGACGGTAAGGCCCAAGCGCCTGCTGAGCTGCGCCTCAAGAGGCAGCCCGCCACCCCGCCGGCATCCACTGCCGAAGCAGCCTAGAAGGGCCCGATCTCGCCGCGATCGCGGAAGCTAAGCAGGGTCGGGCCTGGTTAGAACTTGGATGGGAGACCTCTAGGGAAGACCGGGTGCTCTAGGCTTTTTGCCCCCCCGCTCCGCCTTCTCCTTTTGTCGCTCGCGGCGTTCGCGGCTATCTCCGCCCCCGCCCGGCACAGCTGCAAGCCCCACCTCCTCAGGCCCCTCCCACCACAGCCAGCGTCTGATGGGGCGCTCCCCGCCTGCCTGAGCGGCCAGGCGGCCAGAAGGCGTCCCTGGAAGGCAGAGGCACACCAGACGCTCCGGGGGTGGCCTGAAGGGAACCAGACGTGGCCGCGGACCCGGGGGCCGTCCGTGCGGCCCGCGAGCCCCTCGACCTGCACCTGGCCGCCCCCACTGCAGCCCAGCCCCGGCGCCGCCACCTGTCTGCCGGGGTGGCTCTCCACAGCTCCATACGCAAAAAGCCGCCCCTCCGCCGTTTCGCCATGGCCGGGGGCGGGAGCGGGATCGAGGGCCCAGGCCGCTTCCCCGGGCCTGCCGGCCACCTGGGGCGGGGTCCTGAGCTCGGACGGTGGCGTGGGGGCGAGGGTGGCGTTGCTGGGTCTTAGGGGCCGTGCCAACTCAATGGTGGCTCCCAGTGGCTTCGGGCCAGCTTCTGTCGGGCAGGAGGGCCGGTCCGGTCTGCGTCTGAGCTGCGCCTAGCGCAGCGTGGGCGGGCAGGTGGGATGCCCAAGGGCCCGCGGTCTCCGGGCCCGGAAGCCTCCTGGGCCACTTCCCCGTGAGCGGCCTGCGGGATCTGGGGCGTGGCGCCTAGCTCCCAAAAGTTTGCTGGCTCCCGCCCGCCCTGGGCGGGGTGGTCGCCAGCACCTCCGCCACCCCCAGGTGCCCGAGACCTCCGTTCCCCTGCCCTAGGCGGGCGGCGGGGCCCTGCCGGGACGGGCGGGCCGCTGGGCTGACGGTAAGGCCCAAGCGCCTGCTGAGCTGCGCCTCAAGAGGCAGCCCGCCACCCCGCCGGCATCCACTGCCGAAGCAGCCTAGAAGGGCCCGATCTCGCCGCGATCGCGGAAGCTAAGCAGGGTCGGGCCTGGTTAGAAGTTGGATGGGAGACCTCTAGGGAAGACCGGGTGCTCTAGGCTTTTTGCCCCCCGCTCCGCCTTCTCCTTTTGTCGCTCGCGGCGTTCGCGGCTATCTCCGCCCCCGCCCGGCACAGCTGCAAGCCCCACCTCCTCAGGCCCCTCCCACCACAGCCAGCGTCTGATGGGGCGCTCCCCGCCTGCCTGAGCGGCCAGGCGGCCAGAAGGCGTCCCTGGAAGGCAGAGGCACACCAGACGCTCCGGGGGTGGCCTGAAGGGAACCAGACGTGGCCGCGGACCCGGGGGCCGTCCGTGCGGCCCGCGAGCCCCTCGACCTGCACCTGGCCGCCCCCACTGCAGCCCAGCCCCGGCGCCGCCACCTGTCTGCCGGGGTGGCTCTCCACAGCTCCATACGGAAAAAGCCGCCCCTCCGCCGTTTCGCCATGGCCGGGGGCGGGAGCGGGATCGAGGGCCCAGGCCGCTTCCCCGGGCCTGCCGGCCACCTGGGGCGGGGTCCTGAGCTCGGACGGTGGCGTGGGGGCGAGGGTGGCGTTGCTGGGTCTTAGGGGCCGTGCCAACTCAATGGTGGCTCCCAGTGGCTTCGGGCCAGCTTCTGTCGGGCAGGAGGGCCGGTCCGGTCTGCGTCTGAGCTGCGCCTAGCGCAGCGTGGGCGGGCAGGTGGGATGCCCAAGGGCCCGCGGTCTCCGGGCCCGGAAGCCTCCTGGGCCACATTCCCCGTGAGCGGCCTGCGGGATCTGGGGCGTGGCGCCTAGCTCCCAAAAGTTTGCTGGCTCCCGCCCGCCCTGGGCGGGGTGGTCGCCAGCACCTCCGCCACCCCCAGGTGCCCGAGACCTCCGTTCCCCTGCCCTAGGCGGGCGGCGGGGCCCTGCCGGGACGGGCGGGCCGCTGGGCTGACGGTAAGGCCCAAGCGCCTGCTGAGCTGCGCCTCAAGAGGCAGCCCGCCACCCCGCCGGCATCCACTGCCGAAGCAGCCTAGAAGGGCCCGATCTCGCCGCGATCGCGGAAGCTAAGCAGGGTCGGGCCTGGTTAGAACTTGGATGGGAGACCTCTAGGGAAGACCGGGTGCTCTAGGCTTTTTGCCCCCCGCTCCGCCTTCTCCTTTTGTCGCTCACGGCGTTCGCGGCTATCTCCGCCCCCGCCCGGCACAGCTGCAAGCCCCACCTCCTCAGGCCCCTCCCACCACAGCCAGCGTCTGATGGGGCGCTCCCCGCCTGCCTGAGCGGCCAGGCGGCCAGAAGGCGTCCCTGGAAGGCAGAGGCACACCAGACGCTCCGGGGGTGGCCTGAAGGGAACCAGACGTGGCCGCGGACCCGGGGGCCGTCCGTGCGGCCCGCGAGCCCCTCGACCTGCACCTGGCCGCCCCCACTGCAGCCCAGCCCCGGCGCCGCCACCTGTCTGCCGGGGTGGCTCTCCACAGCTCCATACGGAAAAAGCCGCCCCTCCGCCGTTTCGCCATGGCCGGGGGCGGGAGCGGGATCGAGGGCCCAGGCCGCTTCCCCGGGCCTGCCGGCCACCTGGGGCGGGGTCCTGAGCTCGGACGGTGGCGTGGGGGCGAGGGTGGCGTTGCTGGGTCTTAGGGGCCGTGCCAACTCAATGGTGGCTCCCAGTGGCTTCGGGCCAGCTTCTGTCGGGCAGGAGGGCCGGTCCGGTCTGCGTCTGAGCTGCGCCTAGCGCAGCGTGGGCGGGCAGGTGGGATGCCCAAGGGCCCGCGGTCTCCGGGCCCGGAAGCCTCCTGGGCCACATCCCCGTGAGCGGCCTGCGGGATCTGGGGCGTGGCGCCTAGCTCCCAAAAGTTTGCTGGCTCCCGCCCGCCCTGGGCGGGGTGGTCGCCAGCACCTCCGCCACCCCCAGGTGCCCGAGACCTCCGTTCCCCTGCCTAGGCGGGCGGCGGGGCCCTGCCGGGACGGGCGGGCCGCTGGGCTGACGGTAAGGCCCAAGCGCCTGCTGAGCTGCGCCTCAAGAGGCAGCCCGCCACCCCGCCGGCATCCACTGCCGAAGCAGCCTAGAAGGGCCCGATCTCGCCGCGATCGCGGAAGCTAAGCAGGGTCGGGCCTGGTTAGAACTTGGATGGGAGACCTCTTAGGGAAGACCGGGTGCTCTAGGCTTTTTGCCCCCCGCTCCGCCTTCTCCTTTTGTCGCTCGCGGCGTTCGCGGCTATCTCCGCCCCCGCCCGGCACAGCTGCAAGCCCCACCTCCTCAGGCCCCTCCCACCACAGCCAGCGTCTGATGGGGCGCTCCCCGCCTGCCTGAGCGGCCAGGCGGCCAGAAGGCGTCCCTGGAAGGCAGAGGCACACCAGACGCTCCGGGGGTGGCCTGAAGGGAACCAGACGTGGCCGCGGACCCGGGGGCCGTCCGTGCGGCCCGCGAGCCCCTCGACCTGCACCTGGCCGCCCCCACTGCAGCCCAGCCCCGGCGCCGCCACCTGTCTGCCGGGGTGGCTCTCCACAGCTCCATACGGAAAAAGCCGCCCCTCCGCCGTTTCGCCATGGCCGGGGGCGGGAGCGGGATCGAGGGCCCAGGCCGCTTCCCCGGGCCTGCCGGCCACCTGGGGCGGGGTCCTGAGCTCGGACGGTGGCGTGGGGGCGAGGGTGGCGTTGCTGGGTCTTAGGGGCCGTGCCAACTCAATGGTGGCTCCCAGTGGCTTCGGGCCAGCTTCTGTCGGGCAGGAGGGCCGGTCCGGTCTGCGTCTGAGCTGCGCCTAGCGCAGCGTGGGCGGGCAGGTGGGATGCCCAAGGGCCCGCGGTCTCCGGGCCCGGAAGCCTCCTGGGCCACTTCCCCGTGAGCGGCCTGCGGGATCTGGGGCGTGGCGCCTAGCTCCCAAAAGTTTGCTGGCTCCCGCCCGCCCTGGGCGGGGTGGTCGCCAGCACCTCCGCCACCCCCAGGTGCCCGAGACCTCCGTTCCCCTGCCCAGGCGGGCGGCGGGGCCCTGCCGGGACGGGCGGGCCGCTGGGCTGACGGTAAGGCCCAAGCGCCTGCTGAGCTGCGCCTCAAGAGGCAGCCCGCCACCCCGCCGGCATCCACTGCCGAAGCAGCCTAGAAGGGCCCGATCTCGCCGCGATCGCGGAAGCTAAGCAGGGTCGGGCCTGGTTAGAACTTGGATGGGAGACCTCTAGGGAAGACCGGGTGCTCTAGGCTTTTTGCCCCCCGCTCCGCCTTCTCCTTTTGTCGCTCGCGGCGTTCGCGGCTATCTCCGCCCCCGCCCGGCACAGCTGCAAGCCCCACCTCCTCAGGCCCCTCCCACCACAGCCAGCGTCTGATGGGGCGCTCCCCGCCTGCCTGAGCGGCCAGGCGGCCAGAAGGCGTCCCTGGAAGGCAGAGGCACACCAGACGCTCCGGGGGTGGCCTGAAGGGAACCAGACGTGGCCGCGGACCCGGGGGCCGTCCGTGCGGCCCGCGAGCCCCTCGACCTGCACCTGGCCGCCCCCACTGCAGCCCAGCCCCGGCGCCGCCACCTGTCTGCCGGGGTGGCTCTCCACAGCTCCATACGGAAAAAGCCGCCCCTCCGCCGTTTCGCCATGGCCGGGGGCGGGAGCGGGATCGAGGGCCCAGGCCGCTTCCCCGGGCCTGCCGGCCACCTGGGGCGGGGTCCTGAGCTCGGACGGTGGCGTGGGGGCGAGGGTGGCGTTGCTGGGTCTTAGGGGCCGTGCCAACTCAATGGTGGCTCCCAGTGGCTTCGGGCCAGCTTCTGTCGGGCAGGGGGGCCGGTCCGGTCTGCGTCTGAGCTGCGCCTAGCGCAGCGTGGGCGGGCAGGTGGGATGCCCAAGGGCCCGCGGTCTCCGGGCCCGGAAGCCTCCTGGGCCACTTCCCCGTGAGCGGCCTGCGGGATCTGGGGCGTGGCGCCTAGCTCCCAAAAGTTTGCTGGCTCCCGCCCGCCCTGGGCGGGGTGGTCGCCAGCACCTCCGCCACCCCCAGGTGCCCGAGACCTCCGTTCCCCTGCCTAGGCGGGCGGCGGGGCCCTGCCGGGACGGGCGGGCCGCTGGGCTGACGGTAAGGCCCAAGCGCCTGCTGAGCTGCGCCTCAAGAGGCAGCCCGCCACCCCGCCGGCATCCACTGCCGAAGCAGCCTAGAAGGGCCCGATCTCGCCGCGATCGCGGAAGCTAAGCAGGGTCGGGCCTGGTTAGAAGTTGGATGGGAGACCTCTAGGGAAGACCGGGTGCTCTAGGCTTTTTGCCCCCCGCTCCGCCTTCTCCTTTTGTCGCTCGCGGCGTTCGCGGCTATCTCCGCCCCCGCCCGGCACAGCTGCAAGCCCCACCTCCTCAGGCCCCTCCCACCACAGCCAGCGTCTGATGGGGCGCTCCCCGCCTGCCTGAGCGGCCAGGCGGCCAGAAGGCGTCCCTGGAAGGCAGAGGCACACCAGACGCTCCGGGGGTGGCCTGAAGGGAACCAGACGTGGCCGCGGACCCGGGGGCCGTCCGTGCGGCCCGCGAGCCCCTCGACCTGCACCTGGCCGCCCCCACTGCAGCCCAGCCCCGGCGCCGCCACCTGTCTGCCGGGGTGGCTCTCCACAGCTCCATACGGCAAAAAGCCGCCCCTCCGCCGTTTCGCCATGGCCGGGGGCGGGAGCGGGATCGAGGGCCCAGGCCGCTTCCCCGGGCCTGCCGGCCACCTGGGGCGGGGTCCTGAGCTCGGACGGTGGCGTGGGGGCGAGGGTGGCGTTGCTGGGTCTTAGGGGCCGTGCCAACTCAATGGTGGCTCCCAGTGGCTTCGGGCCAGCTTCTGTCGGGCAGGAGGGCCGGTCCGGTCTGCGTCTGAGCTGCGCCTAGCGCAGCGTGGGCGGGCAGGTGGGATGCCCAAGGGCCCGCGGTCTCCGGGCCCGGAAGCCTCCTGGGCCACTTCCCCGTGAGCGGCCTGCGGGATCTGGGGCGTGGCGCCTAGCTCCCAAAAGTTTGCTGGCTCCCGCCCGCCCTGGGCGGGGTGGTCGCCAGCACCTCCGCCACCCCCAGGTGCCCGAGACCTCCGTTCCCCTGCCCTAGGCGGGCGGCGGGGCCCTGCCGGGACGGGCGGGCCGCTGGGCTGACGGTAAGGCCCAAGCGCCTGCTGAGCTGCGCCTCAAGAGGCAGCCCGCCACCCCTGCCGGCATCCACTGCCGAAGCAGCCTAGAAGGGCCCGATCTCGCCGCGATCGCGGAAGCTAAGCAGGGTCGGGCCTGGTTAGAAGTTGGATGGGAGACCTCTAGGGAAGACCGGGTGCTCTAGGCTTTTTGCCCCCCGCTCCGCCTTCTCCTTTTGTCGCTCGCGGCGTTCGCGGCTATCTCCGCCCCCGCCCGGCACAGCTGCAAGCCCCACCTCCTCAGGCCCCTCCCACCACAGCCAGCGTCTGATGGGGCGCTCCCCGCCTGCCTGAGCGGCCAGGCGGCCAGAAGGCGTCCCTGGAAGGCAGAGGCACACCAGACGCTCCGGGGGTGGCCTGAAGGGAACCAGACGTGGCCGCGGACCCGGGGGCCGTCCGTGCGGCCCGCGAGCCCCTCGACCTGCACCTGGCTGCCCCCACTGCAGCCCAGCCCCGGCGCCGCCACCTGTCTGCCGGGGTGGCTCTCCACAGCTCCATACGCAAAAAGCCGCCCCTCCGCCGTTTCGCCATGGCCGGGGGCGGGAGCGGGATCGAGGGCCCAGGCCGCTTCCCCGGGCCTGCCGGCCACCTGGGGCGGGCTCCTGAGCTCGGACGGTGGCGTGGGGGCGAGGGTGGCGTTGCTGGGTCTTAGGGGCCGTGCCAACTCAATGGTGGCTCCCAGTGGCTTCGGGCCAGCTTCTGTCGGGCAGGGGGGCCGGTCCGGTCTGCGTCTGAGCTGCGCCTAGCGCAGCGTGGGCGGGCAGGTGGGATGCCCAAGGGCCCGCGGTCTCCGGGCCCGGAAGCCTCCTGGGCCACATTCCCCGTGAGCGGCCTGCGGGATCTGGGGCGTGGCGCCTAGCTCCCAACAGTTTGCTGGCTCCCGCCCGCCCTGGGCGGGGTGGTCGCCAGCACCTCCGCCACCCCCAGGTGCCTGAGACCTCCGTTCCCCTGCCTAGGCGGGCGGCGGGGCCCTGCCGGGACGGGCGGGACGCTGGGCTGACGGTAAGGCCCAAGCGCCTGCTGAGCTGCGCCTCAAGAGGCAGCCCGCCACCCCGCCGGCATCCACTGCCGAAGCAGCCTAGAAGGGCCCGATCTCGCCGCGATCAGCGGAAGCTAAGCAGGGTCGGACCTGGTTAGAAGTTGGATGGGAGACCTCTAGGGAAGACCGGGTGCTCTAGGCTTTTTGCCCCCCGCTCCGCCTTCTCCTTTTGTCGCTCGCGGCGTTCGCGGCTATCTCCGCCCCCGCCCGGCACAGCTGCAAGCCCCACCTCCTCAGGCCCCTCCCACCACAGCCAGCGTCTGATGGGGCGCTCCCCGCCTGCCTGAGCGGCCAGGCGGCCAGAAGGCGTCCCTGGAAGGCAGAGGCACACCAGACGCTCCGGGGGTGGCCTGAAGGGAACCAGACGTGGCCGCGGACCCGGGGGCCGTCCGTGCGGCCCGCGAGCCCCTCGACCTGCACCTGGCCGCCCCCACTGCAGCCCAGCCCCGGCGCCGCCACCTGTCTGCCGGGGTGGCTCTCCACAGCTCCATACGGCAAAAAGCCGCCCCTCCGCCGTTTCGCCATGGCCGGGGGCGGGAGCGGGATCGAGGGCCCAGGCCGCTTCCCCGGGCCTGCCGGCCACCTGGGGCGGGGTCCTGAGCTCGGACGGTGGCGTGGGGGCGAGGGTGGCGTTGCTGGGTCTTAGGGGCCGTGCCAACTCAATGGTGGCTCCCAGTGGCTTCGGGCCAGCTTCTGTCGGGCAGGGGGGCCGGTCCGGTCTGCGTCTGAGCTGCGCCTAGCGCAGCGTGGGCGGGCAGGTGGGATGCCCAAGGGCCCGCGGTCTCCGGGCCCGGAAGCCTCCTGGGCCACTTCCCCGTGAGCGGCCTGCGGGATCTGGGGCGTGGCGCCTAGCTCCCAAAAGTTTGCTGGCTCCCGCCCGCCCTGGGCGGGGTGGTCGCCAGCACCTCCGCCACCCCCAGGTGCCCGAGACCTCCGTTCCCCTGCCTAGGCGGGCGGCGGGGCCCTGCCGGGACGGGCGGGCCGCTGGGCTGACGGTAAGGCCCAAGCGCCTGCTGAGCTGCGCCTCAAGAGGCAGCCCGCCACCCCGCCGGCATCCACTGCCGAAGCAGCCTAGAAGGGCCCGATCTCGCCGCGATCGCGGAAGCTAAGCAGGGTCGGGCCTGGTTAGAAGTTGGATGGGAGACCTCTAGGGAAGACCGGGTGCTCTAGGCTTTTTGCCCCCCGCTCCGCCTTCTCCTTTTGTCGCTCGCGGCGTTCGCGGCTATCTCCGCCCCCGCCCGGCACAGCTGCAAGCCCCACCTCCTCAGGCCCCTCCCACCACAGCCAGCGTCTGATGGGGCGCTCCCCGCCTGCCTGAGCGGCCAGGCGGCCAGAAGGCGTCCCTGGAAGGCAGAGGCACACCAGACGCTCCGGGGGTGGCCTGAAGGGAACCAGACGTGGCCGCGGACCCGGGGGCCGTCCGTGCGGCCCGCGAGCCCCTCGACCTGCACCTGGCCGCCCCCACTGCAGCCCAGCCCCGGCGCCGCCACCTGTCTGCCGGGGTGGCTCTCCACAGCTCCATACGGAAAAAGCCGCCCCTCCGCCGTTTCGCCATGGCCGGGGGCGGGAGCGGGATCGAGGGCCCAGGCCGCTTCCCCGGGCCTGCCGGCCACCTGGGGCGGGGTCCTGAGCTCGGACGGTGGCGTGGGGGCGAGGGTGGCGTTGCTGGGTCTTAGGGGCCGTGCCAACTCAATGGTGGCTCCCAGTGGCTTCGGGCCAGCTTCTGTCGGGCAGGAGGGCCGGTCCGGTCTGCGTCTGAGCTGCGCCTAGCGCAGCGTGGGCGGGCAGGTGGGATGCCCAAGGGCCCGCGGTCTCCGGGCCCGGAAGCCTCCTGGGCCACTTCCCCGTGAGCGGCCTGCGGGATCTGGGGCGTGGCGCCTAGCTCCCAAAAGTTTGCTGGCTCCCGCCCGCCCTGGGCGGGGTGGTCGCCAGCACCTCCGCCACCCCCAGGTGCCCGAGACCTCCGTTCCCCTGCCCAGGCGGGCGGCGGGGCCCTGCCGGGACGGGCGGGCCGCTGGGCTGACGGTAAGGCCCAAGCGCCTGCTGAGCTGCGCCTCAAGAGGCAGCCCGCCACCCCTGCCGGCATCCACTGCCGAAGCAGCCTAGAAGGGCCCGATCTCGCCGCGATCGCGGAAGCTAAGCAGGGTCGGGCCTGGTTAGAACTTGGATGGGAGACCTCTAGGGAAGACCGGGTGCTCTAGGCTTTTTGCCCCCCGCTCCGCCTTCTCCTTTTGTCGCTCGCGGCGTTCGCGGCTATCTCCGCCCCCGCCCGGCACAGCTGCAAGCCCCACCTCCTCAGGCCCCTCCCACCACAGCCAGCGTCTGATGGGGCGCTCCCCGCCTGCCTGAGCGGCCAGGCGGCCAGAAGGCGTCCCTGGAAGGCAGAGGCACACCAGACGCTCCGGGGGTGGCCTGAAGGGAACCAGACGTGGCCGCGGACCCGGGGGCCGTCCGTGCGGCCCGCGAGCCCCTCGACCTGCACCTGGCCGCCCCCACTGCAGCCCAGCCCCGGCGCCGCCACCTGTCTGCCGGGGTGGCTCTCCACAGCTCCATACGGCAAAAAGCCGCCCCTCCGCCGTTTCGCCATGGCCGGGGGCGGGAGCGGGATCGAGGGCCCAGGCCGCTTCCCCGGGCCTGCCGGCCACCTGGGGCGGGGTCCTGAGCTCGGACGGTGGCGTGGGGGCGAGGGTGGCGTTGCTGGGTCTTAGGGGCCGTGCCAACTCAATGGTGGCTCCCAGTGGCTTCGGGCCAGCTTCTGTCGGGCAGGGGGGCCGGTCCGGTCTGCGTCTGAGCTGCGCCTAGCGCAGCGTGGGCGGGCAGGTGGGATGCCCAAGGGCCCGCGGTCTCCGGGCCCGGAAGCCTCCTGGGCCACATTCCCCGTGAGCGGCCTGCGGGATCTGGGGCGTGGCGCCTAGCTCCCAAAAGTTTGCTGGCTCCCGCCCGCCCTGGGCGGGGTGGTCGCCAGCACCTCCGCCACCCCCAGGTGCCCGAGACCTCCGTTCCCCTGCCTAGGCGGGCGGCGGGGCCCTGCCGGGACGGGCGGGACGCTGGGCTGACGGTAAGGCCCAAGCGCCTGCTGAGCTGCGCCTCAAGAGGCAGCCCGCCACCCCGCCGGCATCCACTGCCGAAGCAGCCTAGAAGGGCCCGATCTCGCCGCGATCGCGGAAGCTAAGCAGGGTCGGGCCTGGTTAGAAGTTGGATGGGAGACCTCTAGGGAAGACCGGGTGCTCTAGGCTTTTTGCCCCCCGCTCCGCCTTCTCCTTTTGTCGCTCGCGGCGTTCGCGGCTATCTCCGCCCCCGCCCGGCACAGCTGCAAGCCCCACCTCCTCAGGCCCCTCCCACCACAGCCAGCGTCTGATGGGGCGCTCCCCGCCTGCCTGAGCGGCCAGGCGGCCAGAAGGCGTCCCTGGAAGGCAGAGGCACACCAGACGCTCCGGGGGTGGCCTGAAGGGAACCAGACGTGGCCGCGGACCCGGGGGCCGTCCGTGCGGCCCGCGAGCCCCTCGACCTGCACCTGGCCGCCCCCACTGCAGCCCAGCCCCGGCGCCGCCACCTGTCTGCCGGGGTGGCTCTCCACAGCTCCATACGCAAAAAGCCGCCCCTCCGCCGTTTCGCCATGGCCGGGGGCGGGAGCGGGATCGAGGGCCCAGGCCGCTTCCCCGGGCCTGCCGGCCACCTGGGGCGGGGTCCTGAGCTCGGACGGTGGCGTGGGGGCGAGGGTGGCGTTGCTGGGTCTTAGGGGCCGTGCCAACTCAATGGTGGCTCCCAGTGGCTTCGGGCCAGCTTCTGTCGGGCAGGAGGGCCGGTCCGGTCTGCGTCTGAGCTGCGCCTAGCGCAGCGTGGGCGGGCAGGTGGGATGCCCAAGGGCCCGCGGTCTCCGGGCCCGGAAGCCTCCTGGGCCACTTCCCCGTGAGCGGCCTGCGGGATCTGGGGCGTGGCGCCTAGCTCCCAAAAGTTTGCTGGCTCCCGCCCGCCCTGGGCGGGGTGGTCGCCAGCACCTCCGCCACCCCCAGGTGCCCGAGACCTCCGTTCCCCTGCCCAGGCGGGCGGCGGGGCCCTGCCGGGACGGGCGGGCCGCTGGGCTGACGGTAAGGCCCAAGCGCCTGCTGAGCTGCGCCTCAAGAGGCAGCCCGCCACCCCGCCGGCATCCACTGCCGAAGCAGCCTAGAAGGGCCCGATCTCGCCGCGATCGCGGAAGCTAAGCAGGGTCGGGCCTGGTTAGAAGTTGGATGGGAGACCTCTAGGGAAGACCGGGTGCTCTAGGCTTTTTGCCCCCCGCTCCGCCTTCTCCTTTTGTCGCTCGCGGCGTTCGCGGCTATCTCCGCCCCCGCCCGGCACAGCTGCAAGCCCCACCTCCTCAGGCCCCTCCCACCACAGCCAGCGTCTGATGGGGCGCTCCCCGCCTGCCTGAGCGGCCAGGCGGCCGGAAGGCGTCCCTGGAAGGCAGAGGCACACCAGACGCTCCGGGGGTGGCCTGAAGGGAACCAGACGTGGCCGCGGACCCGGGGGCCGTCCGTGCGGCCCGCGAGCCCCTCGACCTGCACCTGGCCGCCCCCACTGCAGCCCAGCCCCGGCGCCGCCACCTGTCTGCCGGGGTGGCTCTCCACAGCTCCATACGCAAAAAGCCGCCCCTCCGCCGTTTCGCCATGGCCGGGGGCGGGAGCGGGATCGAGGGCCCAGGCCGCTTCCCCGGGCCTGCCGGCCACCTGGGGCGGGCTCCTGAGCTCGGACGGTGGCGTGGGGGCGAGGGTGGCGTTGCTGGGTCTTAGGGGCCGTGCCAACTCAATGGTGGCTCCCAGTGGCTTCGGGCCAGCTTCTGTCGGGCAGGGGGGCCGGTCCGGTCTGCGTCTGAGCTGCGCCTAGCGCAGCGTGGGCGGGCAGGTGGGATGCCCAAGGGCCCGCGGTCTCCGGGCCCGGAAGCCTCCTGGGCCACTTCCCCGTGAGCGGCCTGCGGGATCTGGGGCGTGGCGCCTAGCTCCCAAAAGTTTGCTGGCTCCCGCCCGCCCTGGGCGGGGTGGTCGCCAGCACCTCCGCCACCCCCAGGTGCCCGAGACCTCCGTTCCCCTGCCTAGGCGGGCGGCGGGGCCCTGCCGGGACGGGCGGGCCGCTGGGCTGACGGTAAGGCCCAAGCGCCTGCTGAGCTGCGCCTCAAGAGGCAGCCCGCCACCCCGCCGGCATCCACTGCCGAAGCAGCCTAGAAGGGCCCGATCTCGCCGCGATCGCGGAAGCTAAGCAGGGTCGGGCCTGGTTAGAAGTTGGATGGGAGACCTCTAGGGAAGACCGGGTGCTCTAGGCTTTTTGCCCCCCGCTCCGCCTTCTCCTTTTGTCGCTCGCGGCGTTCGCGGCTATCTCCGCCCCCGCCCGGCACAGCTGCAAGCCCCACCTCCTCAGGCCCCTCCCACCACAGCCAGCGTCTGATGGGGCGCTCCCCGCCTGCCTGAGCGGCCAGGCGGCCAGAAGGCGTCCCTGGAAGGCAGAGGCACACCAGACGCTCCGGGGGTGGCCTGAAGGGAACCAGACGTGGCCGCGGACCCGGGGGCCGTCCGTGCGGCCCGCGAGCCCCTCGACCTGCACCTGGCCGCCCCCACTGCAGCCCAGCCCCGGCGCCGCCACCTGTCTGCCGGGGTGGCTCTCCACAGCTCCATACGGCAAAAAGCCGCCCCTCCGCCGTTTCGCCATGGCCGGGGGCGGGAGCGGGATCGAGGGCCCAGGCCGCTTCCCCGGGCCTGCCGGCCACCTGGGGCGGGGTCCTGAGCTCGGACGGTGGCGTGGGGGCGAGGGTGGCGTTGCTGGGTCTTAGGGGCCGTGCCAACTCAATGGTGGCTCCCAGTGGCTTCGGGCCAGCTTCTGTCGGGCAGGAGGGCCGGTCCGGTCTGCGTCTGAGCTGCGCCTAGCGCAGCGTGGGCGGGCAGGTGGGATGCCCAAGGACCCGCGGTCTCCGGGCCCGGAAGCCTCCTGGGCCACTTCCCCGTGAGCGGCCTGCGGGATCTGGGGCGTGGCGCCTAGCTCCCAAAAGTTTGCTGGCTCCCGCCCGCCCTGGGCGGGGTGGTCGCCAGCACCTCCGCCACCCCCAGGTGCCCGAGACCTCCGTTCCCCTGCCCAGGCGGGCGGCGGGGCCCTGCCGGGACGGGCGGGCCGCTGGGCTGACGGTAAGGCCCAAGCGCCTGCTGAGCTGCGCCTCAAGAGGCAGCCCGCCACCCCTGCCGGCATCCACTGCCGAAGCAGCCTAGAAGGGCCCGATCTCGCCGCGATCGCGGAAGCTAAGCAGGGTCGGGCCTGGTTAGAACTTGGATGGGAGACCTCTAGGGAAGACCGGGTGCTCTAGGCTTTTTGCCCCCCGCTCCGCCTTCTCCTTTTGTCGCTCGCGGCGTTCGCGGCTATCTCCGCCCCCGCCCGGCACAGCTGCAAGCCCCACCTCCTCAGGCCCCTCCCACCACAGCCAGCGTCTGATGGGGCGCTCCCCGCCTGCCTGAGCGGCCAGGCGGCCAGAAGGCGTCCCTGGAAGGCAGAGGCACACCAGACGCTCCGGGGGTGGCCTGAAGGGAACCAGACGTGGCCGCGGACCCGGGGGCCGTCCGTGCGGCCCGCGAGCCCCTCGACCTGCACCTGGCCGCCCCCACTGCAGCCCAGCCCCGGCGCCGCCACCTGTCTGCCGGGGTGGCTCTCCACAGCTCCATACAGCAAAAAGCCGCCCCTCCGCCGTTTCGCCATGGCCGGGGGCGGGAGCGGGATCGAGGGCCCAGGCCGCTTCCCCGGGCCTGCCGGCCACCTGGGGCGGGCTCCTGAGCTCGGACGGTGGCGTGGGGGCGAGGGTGGCGTTGCTGGGTCTTAGGGGCCGTGCCAACTCAATGGTGGCTCCCAGTGGCTTCGGGCCAGCTTCTGTCGGGCAGGAGGGCCGGTCCGGTCTGCGTCTGAGCTGCGCCTAGCGCAGCGTGGGCGGGCAGGTGGGATGCCCAAGGGCCCGCGGTCTCCGGGCCCGGAAGCCTCCTGGGCCACATCCCCGTGAGCGGCCTGCGGGATCTGGGGCGTGGCGCCTAGCTCCCAAAAGTTTGCTGGCTCCCGCCCGCCCTGGGCGGGGTGGTCGCCAGCACCTCCGCCACCCCCAGGTGCCCGAGACCTCCGTTCCCCTGCCTAGGCGGGCGGCGGGGCCCTGCCGGGACGGGCGGGCCGCTGGGCTGACGGTAAGGCCCAAGCGCCTGCTGAGCTGCGCCTCAAGAGGCAGCCCGCCACCCCGCCGGCATCCACTGCCGAAGCAGCCTAGAAGGGCCCGATCTCGCCGCGATCGCGGAAGCTAAGCAGGGTCGGGCCTGGTTAGAAGTTGGATGGGAGACCTCTAGGGAAGACCGGGTGCTCTAGGCTTTTTGCCCCCCGCTCCGCCTTCTCCTTTTGTCGCTCGCGGCGTTCGCGGCTATCTCCGCCCCCGCCCGGCACAGCTGCAAGCCCCACCTCCTCAGGCCCCTCCCACCACAGCCAGCGTCTGATGGGGCGCTCCCCGCCTGCCTGAGCGGCCAGGCGGCCAGAAGGCGTCCCTGGAAGGCAGAGGCACACCAGACGCTCCGGGGGTGGCCTGAAGGGAACCAGACGTGGCCGCGGACCCGGGGGCCGTCCGTGCGGCCCGCGAGCCCCTCGACCTGCACCTGGCCGCCCCCACTGCAGCCCAGCCCCGGCGCCGCCACCTGTCTGCCGGGGTGGCTCTCCACAGCTCCATACGGCAAAAAGCCGCCCCTCCGCCGTTTCGCCATGGCCGGGGGCGGGAGCGGGATCGAGGGCCCAGGCCGCTTCCCCGGGCCTGCCGGCCACCTGGGGCGGGGTCCTGAGCTCGGACGGTGGCGTGGGGGCGAGGGTGGCGTTGCTGGGTCTTAGGGGCCGTGCCAACTCAATGGTGGCTCCCAGTGGCTTCGGGCCAGCTTCTGTCGGGCAGGAGGGCCGGTCCGGTCTGCGTCTGAGCTGCGCCTAGCGCAGCGTGGGCGGGCAGGTGGGATGCCCAAGGGCCCGCGGTCTCCGGGCCCGGAAGCCTCCTGGGCCACATTCCCCGTGAGCGGCCTGCGGGATCTGGGGCGTGGCGCCTAGCTCCCAAAAGTTTGCTGGCTCCCGCCCGCCCTGGGCGGGGTGGTCGCCAGCACCTCCGCCACCCCCAGGTGCCCGAGACCTCCGTTCCCCTGCCTAGGCGGGCGGCGGGGCCCTGCCGGGACGGGCGGGCCGCTGGGCTGACGGTAAGGCCCAAGCGCCTGCTGAGCTGCGCCTCAAGAGGCAGCCCGCCACCCCGCCGGCATCCACTGCCGAAGCAGCCTAGAAGGGCCCGATCTCGCCGCGATCACGGAAGCTAAGCAGGGTCGGGCCTGGTTAGAACGTTGGATGGGAGACCTCTAGGGAAGACCGGGTGCTCTAGGCTTTTTGCCCCCCGCTCCGCCTTCTCCTTTTGTCGCTCGCGGCGTTCGCGGCTATCTCCGCCCCCGCCCGGCACAGCTGCAAGCCCCACCTCCTCAGGCCCCTCCCACCACAGCCAGCGTCTGATGGGGCGCTCCCCGCCTGCCTGAGCGGCCAGGCGGCCAGAAGGCGTCCCTGGAAGGCAGAGGCACACCAGACGCTCCGGGGGTGGCCTGAAGGGAACCAGACGTGGCCGCGGACCCGGGGGCCGTCCGTGCGGCCCGCGAGCCCCTCGACCTGCACCTGGCCGCCCCCACTGCAGCCCAGCCCCGGCGCCGCCACCTGTCTGCCGGGGTGGCTCTCCACAGCTCCATACGGAAAAAGCCGCCCCTCCGCCGTTTCGCCATGGCCGGGGGCGGGAGCGGGATCGAGGGCCCAGGCCGCTTCCCCGGGCCTGCCGGCCACCTGGGGCGGGGTCCTGAGCTCGGACGGTGGCGTGGGGGCGAGGGTGGCGTTGCTGGGTCTTAGGGGCCGTGCCAACTCAATGGTGGCTCCCAGTGGCTTCGGGCCAGCTTCTGTCGGGCAGGAGGGCCGGTCCGGTCTGCGTCTGAGCTGCGCCTAGCGCAGCGTGGGCGGGCAGGTGGGATGCCCAAGGGCCCGCGGTCTCCGGGCCCGGAAGCCTCCTGGGCCACTTCCCCGTGAGCGGCCTGCGGGATCTGGGGCGTGGCGCCTAGCTCCCAAAAGTTTGCTGGCTCCCGCCCGCCCTGGGCGGGGTGGTCGCCAGCACCTCCGCCACCCCCAGGTGCCCGAGACCTCCGTTCCCCTGCCCAGGCGGGCGGCGGGGCCCTGCCGGGACGGGCGGGCCGCTGGGCTGACGGTAAGGCCCAAGCGCCTGCTGAGCTGCGCCTCAAGAGGCAGCCCGCCACCCTGCCGGCATCCACTGCCGAAGCAGCCTAGAAGGGCCCGATCTCGCCGCGATCGCGGAAGCTAAGCAGGGTCGGGCCTGGTTAGAACTTGGATGGGAGACCTCTTAGGGAAGACCGGGTGCTCTAGGCTTTTTGCCCCCCGCTCCGCCTTCTCCTTTTGTCGCTCGCGGCGTTCGCGGCTATCTCCGCCCCCGCCCGGCACAGCTGCAAGCCCCACCTCCTCAGGCCCCTCCCACCACAGCCAGCGTCTGATGGGGCGCTCCCCGCCTGCCTGAGCGGCCAGGCGGCCAGAAGGCGTCCCTGGAAGGCAGAGGCACACCAGACGCTCCGGGGGTGGCCTGAAGGGAACCAGACGTGGCCGCGGACCCGGGGGCCGTCCGTGCGGCCCGCGAGCCCCTCGACCTGCACCTGGCCGCCCCCACTGCAGCCCAGCCCCGGCGCCGCCACCTGTCTGCCGGGGTGGCTCTCCACAGCTCCATACGGCAAAAAGCCGCCCCTCCGCCGTTTCGCCATGGCCGGGGGCGGGAGCGGGATCGAGGGCCCAGGCCGCTTCCCCGGGCCTGCCGGCCACCTGGGGCGGGGTCCTGAGCTCGGACGGTGGCGTGGGGGCGAGGGTGGCGTTGCTGGGTCTTAGGGGCCGTGCCAACTCAATGGTGGCTCCCAGTGGCTTCGGGCCAGCTTCTGTCGGGCAGGAGGGCCGGTCCGGTCTGCGTCTGAGCTGCGCCTAGCGCAGCGTGGGCGGGCAGGTGGGATGCCCAAGGGCCCGCGGTCTCCGGGCCCGGAAGCCTCCTGGGCCACTTCCCCGTGAGCGGCCTGCGGGATCTGGGGCGTGGCGCCTAGCTCCCAAAAGTTTGCTGGCTCCCGCCCGCCCTGGGCGGGGTGGTCGCCAGCACCTCCGCCACCCCCAGGTGCCCGAGACCTCCGTTCCCCTGCCCAGGCGGGCGGCGGGGCCCTGCCGGGACGGGCGGGCCGCTGGGCTGACGGTAAGGCCCAAGCGCCTGCTGAGCTGCGCCTCAAGAGGCAGCCCGCCACCCCGCCGGCATCCACTGCCGAAGCAGCCTAGAAGGGCCCGATCTCGCCGCGATCGCGGAAGCTAAGCAGGGTCGGGCCTGGTTAGAACTTGGATGGGAGACCTCTAGGGAAGACCGGGTGCTCTAGGCTTTTTGCCCCCCGCTCCGCCTTCTCCTTTTGTCGCTCGCGGCGTTCGCGGCTATCTCCGCCCCCGCCCGGCACAGCTGCAAGCCCCACCTCCTCAGGCCCCTCCCACCACAGCCAGCGTCTGATGGGGCGCTCCCCGCCTGCCTGAGCGGCCAGGCGGCCAGAAGGCGTCCCTGGAAGGCAGAGGCACACCAGACGCTCCGGGGGTGGCCTGAAGGGAACCAGACGTGGCCGCGGACCCGGGGGCCGTCCGTGCGGCCCGCGAGCCCCTCGACCTGCACCTGGCCGCCCCCACTGCAGCCCAGCCCCGGCGCCGCCACCTGTCTGCCGGGGTGGCTCTCCACAGCTCCATACGCAAAAAGCCGCCCCTCCGCCGTTTCGCCATGGCCGGGGGCGGGAGCGGGATCGAGGGCCCAGGCCGCTTCCCCGGGCCTGCCGGCCACCTGGGGCGGGGTGCTGAGCTCGGACGGTGGCGTGGGGGCGAGGGTGGCGTTGCTGGGTCTTAGGGGCCGTGCCAACTCAATGGTGGCTCCCAGTGGCTTCGGGCCAGCTTCTGTCGGGCAGGAGGGCCGGTCCGGTCTGCGTCTGAGCTGCGCCTAGCGCAGCGTGGGCGGGCAGGTGGGATGCCCAAGGGCCCGCGGTCTCCGGGCCCGGAAGCCTCCTGGGCCACTTCCCCGTGAGCGGCCTGCGGGATCTGGGGCGTGGCGCCTAGCTCCCAAAAGTTTGCTGGCTCCCGCCCGCCCTGGGCGGGGTGGTCGCCAGCACCTCCGCCACCCCCAGGTGCCCGAGACCTCCGTTCCCCTGCCCAGGCGGGCGGCGGGGCCCTGCCGGGACGGGCGGGCCGCTGGGCTGACGGTAAGGCCCAAGCGCCTGCTGAGCTGCGCCTCAAGAGGCAGCCCGCCACCCCGCCGGCATCCACTGCCGAAGCAGCCTAGAAGGGCCCGATCTCGCCGCGATCGCGGAAGCTAAGCAGGGTCGGGCCTGGTTAGAACTTGGATGGGAGACCTCTAGGGAAGACCGGGTGCTCTAGGCTTTTTGCCCCCCGCTCCGCCTTCTCCTTTTGTCGCTCGCGGCGTTCGCGGCTATCTCCGCCCCCGCCCGGCACAGCTGCAAGCCCCACCTCCTCAGGCCCCTCCCACCACAGCCAGCGTCTGATGGGGCGCTCCCCGCCTGCCTGAGCGGCCAGGCGGCCAGAAGGCGTCCCTGGAAGGCAGAGGCACACCAGACGCTCCGGGGGTGGCCTGAAGGGAACCAGACGTGGCCGCGGACCCGGGGGCCGTCCGTGCGGCCCGCGAGCCCCTCGACCTGCACCTGGCCGCCCCCACTGCAGCCCAGCCCCGGCGCCGCCACCTGTCTGCCGGGGTGGCTCTCCACAGCTCCATACGGAAAAAGCCGCCCCTCCGCCGTTTCGCCATGGCCGGGGGCGGGAGCGGGATCGAGGGCCCAGGCCGCTTCCCCGGGCCTGCCGGCCACCTGGGGCGGGGTCCTGAGCTCGGACGGTGGCGTGGGGGCGAGGGTGGCGTTGCTGGGTCTTAGGGGCCGTGCCAACTCAATGGTGGCTCCCAGTGGCTTCGGGCCAGCTTCTGTCGGGCAGGAGGGCCGGTCCGGTCTGCGTCTGAGCTGCGCCTAGCGCAGCGTGGGCGGGCAGGTGGGATGCCCAAGGGCCCGCGGTCTCCGGGCCCGGAAGCCTCCTGGGCCACTTCCCCGTGAGCGGCCTGCGGGATCTGGGGCGTGGCGCCTAGCTCCCAAAAGTTTGCTGGCTCCCGCCCGCCCTGGGCGGGGTGGTCGCCAGCACCTCCGCCAC
Source organism: Tursiops truncatus (assembly GCF_011762595.2). Taxonomy (NCBI): domain Eukaryota; kingdom Metazoa; phylum Chordata; class Mammalia; order Artiodactyla; family Delphinidae; genus Tursiops; species Tursiops truncatus. The sequence continues at coordinate 45,000 of NW_022983471.1, read as the reverse complement.
CCCCAGGTGCCCGAGACCTCCGTTCCCCTGCCCAGGCGGGCGGCGGGGCCCTGCCGGGACGGGCGGGCCGCTGGGCTGACGGTAAGGCCCAAGCGCCTGCTGAGCTGCGCCTCAAGAGGCAGCCCGCCACCCCGCCGGCATCCACTGCCGAAGCAGCCTAGAAGGGCCCGATCTCGCCGCGATCGCGGAAGCTAAGCAGGGTCGGGCCTGGTTAGAAGTTGGATGGGAGACCTCTAGGGAAGACCGGGTGCTCTAGGCTTTTTGCCCCCCGCTCCGCCTTCTCCTTTTGTCGCTCGCGGCGTTCGCGGCTATCTCCGCCCCCGCCCGGCACAGCTGCAAGCCCCACCTCCTCAGGCCCCTCCCACCACAGCCAGCGTCTGATGGGGCGCTCCCCGCCTGCCTGAGCGGCCAGGCGGCCAGAAGGCGTCCCTGGAAGGCAGAGGCACACCAGACGCTCCGGGGGTGGCCTGAAGGGAACCAGACGTGGCCGCGGACCCGGGGGCCGTCCGTGCGGCCCGCGAGCCCCTCGACCTGCACCTGGCCGCCCCCACTGCAGCCCAGCCCCGGCGCCGCCACCTGTCTGCCGGGGTGGCTCTCCACAGCTCCATACGGAAAAAGCCGCCCCTCCGCCGTTTCGCCATGGCCGGGGGCGGGAGCGGGATCGAGGGCCCAGGCCGCTTCCCCGGGCCTGCCGGCCACCTGGGGCGGGGTCCTGAGCTCGGACGGTGGCGTGGGGGCGAGGGTGGCGTTGCTGGGTCTTAGGGGCCGTGCCAACTCAATGGTGGCTCCCAGTGGCTTCGGGCCAGCTTCTGTCGGGCAGGAGGGCCGGTCCGGTCTGCGTCTGAGCTGCGCCTAGCGCAGCGTGGGCGGGCAGGTGGGATGCCCAAGGACCCGCGGTCTCCGGGCCCGGAAGCCTCCTGGGCCACATCCCCGTGAGCGGCCTGCGGGATCTGGGGCGTGGCGCCTAGCTCCCAAAAGTTTGCTGGCTCCCGCCCGCCCTGGGCGGGGTGGTCGCCAGCACCTCCGCCACCCCCAGGTGCCCGAGACCTCCGTTCCCCTGCCCAGGCGGGCGGCGGGGCCCTGCCGGGACGGGCGGGCCGCTGGGCTGACGGTAAGGCCCAAGCGCCTGCTGAGCTGCGCCTCAAGAGGCAGCCCGCCACCCATGCCGGCATCCACTGCCGAAGCAGCCTAGAAGGGCCCGATCTCGCCGCGATCGCGGAAGCTAAGCAGGGTCGGGCCTGGTTAGAACTTGGATGGGAGACCTCTAGGGAAGACCGGGTGCTCTAGGCTTTTTGCCCCCCGCTCCGCCTTCTCCTTTTGTCGCTCGCGGCGTTCGCGGCTATCTCCGCCCCCGCCCGGCACAGCTGCAAGCCCCACCTCCTCAGGCCCCTCCCACCACAGCCAGCGTCTGATGGGGCGCTCCCCGCCTGCCTGAGCGGCCAGGCGGCCAGAAGGCGTCCCTGGAAGGCAGAGGCACACCAGACGCTCCGGGGGTGGCCTGAAGGGAACCAGACGTGGCCGCGGACCCGGGGGCCGTCCGTGCGGCCCGCGAGCCCCTCGACCTGCACCTGGCCGCCCCCACTGCAGCCCAGCCCCGGCGCCGCCACCTGTCTGCCGGGGTGGCTCTCCACAGCTCCATACGGAAAAAGCCGCCCCTCCGCCGTTTCGCCATGGCCGGGGGCGGGAGCGGGATCGAGGGCCCAGGCCGCTTCCCCGGGCCTGCCGGCCACCTGGGGCGGGGTCCTGAGCTCGGACGGTGGCGTGGGGGCGAGGGTGGCGTTGCTGGGTCTTAGGGGCCGTGCCAACTCAATGGTGGCTCCCAGTGGCTTCGGGCCAGCTTCTGTCGGGCAGGAGGGCCGGTCCGGTCTGCGTCTGAGCTGCGCCTAGCGCAGCGTGGGCGGGCAGGTGGGATGCCCAAGGGCCCGCGGTCTCCGGGCCCGGAAGCCTCCTGGGCCACTTCCCCGTGAGCGGCCTGCGGGATCTGGGGCGTGGCGCCTAGCTCCCAAAAGTTTGCTGGCTCCCGCCCGCCCTGGGCGGGGTGGTCGCCAGCACCTCCGCCACCCCCAGGTGCCCGAGACCTCCGTTCCCCTGCCCAGGCGGGCGGCGGGGCCCTGCCGGGACGGGCGGGCCGCTGGGCTGACGGTAAGGCCCAAGCGCCTGCTGAGCTGCGCCTCAAGAGGCAGCCCGCCACCCCGCCGGCATCCACTGCCGAAGCAGCCTAGAAGGGCCCGATCTCGCCGCGATCGCGGAAGCTAAGCAGGGTCGGGCCTGGTTAGAAGTTGGATGGGAGACCTCTAAGGAAGACCGGGTGCTCTAGGCTTTTTGCCCCCCGCTCCGCCTTCTCCTTTTGTCGCTCGCGGCGTTCGCGGCTATCTCCGCCCCCGCCCGGCACAGCTGCAAGCCCCACCTCCTCAGGCCCCTCCCACCACAGCCAGCGTCTGATGGGGCGCTCCCCGCCTGCCTGAGCGGCCAGGCGGCCAGAAGGCGTCCCTGGAAGGCAGAGGCACACCAGACGCTCCGGGGGTGGCCTGAAGGGAACCAGACGTGGCCGCGGACCCGGGGGCCGTCCGTGCGGCCCGCGAGCCCCTCGACCTGCACCTGGCCGCCCCCACTGCAGCCCAGCCCCGGCGCCGCCACCTGTCTGCCGGGGTGGCTCTCCACAGCTCCATACGGAAAAAGCCGCCCCTCCGCCGTTTCGCCATGGCCGGGGGCGGGAGCGGGATCGAGGGCCCAGGCCGCTTCCCCGGGCCTGCCGGCCACCTGGGGCGGGGTCCTGAGCTCGGACGGTGGCGTGGGGGCGAGGGTGGCGTTGCTGGGTCTTAGGGGCCGTGCCAACTCAATGGTGGCTCCCAGTGGCTTCGGGCCAGCTTCTGTCGGGCAGGAGGGCCGGTCCGGTCTGCGTCTGAGCTGCGCCTAGCGCAGCGTGGGCGGGCAGGTGGGATGCCCAAGGGCCCGCGGTCTCCGGGCCCGGAAGCCTCCTGGGCCACTTCCCCGTGAGCGGCCTGCGGGATCTGGGGCGTGGCGCCTAGCTCCCAAAAGTTTGCTGGCTCCCGCCCGCCCTGGGCGGGGTGGTCGCCAGCACCTCCGCCACCCCCAGGTGCCCGAGACCTCCGTTCCCCTGCCCTAGGCGGGCGGCGGGGCCCTGCCGGGACGGGCGGGCCGCTCGGCTGACGGTAAGGCCCAAGCGCCTGCTGGGCTGCGCCTCAAGAGGCAGCCCACCACCCCGCCGGCATCCACTGCCGAAGCAGCCTAGAAGGGCCCGATCTCCCCGCGATCGCGGAAGCTAAGCAGGGTCGGGCCTGGTTAGAAGTTGGATGGGAGACCTCTAGGGAAGACCGGGTGCTCTAGGCTTTTTGCCCCCCGCTCCGCCTTCTCCTTTTGTCGCTCGCGGCGTTCGCGGCTATCTCCGCCCCCGCCCGGCACAGCTGCAAGCCCCACCTCCTCAGGCCCCTCCCACCACAGCCAGCGTCTGATGGGGCGCTCCCCGCCTGCCTGAGCGGCCAGGCGGCCAGAAGGCGTCCCTGGAAGGCAGAGGCACACCAGACGCTCCGGGGGTGGCCTGAAGGGAACCAGACGTGGCCGCGGACCCGGGGGCCGTCCGTGCGGCCCGCGAGCCCCTCGACCTGCACCTGGCCGCCCCCACTGCAGCCCAGCCCCGGCGCCGCCACCTGTCTGCCGGGGTGGCTCTCCACAGCTCCATACGGAAAAAGCCGCCCCTCCGCCGTTTCGCCATGGCCGGGGGCGGGAGCGGGATCGAGGGCCCAGGCCGCTTCCCCGGGCCTGCCGGCCACCTGGGGCGGGCTCCTGAGCTCGGACGGTGGCGTGGGGGCGAGGGTGGCGTTGCTGGGTCTTAGGGGCCGTGCCAACTCAATGGTGGCTCCCAGTGGCTTCGGGCCAGCTTCTGTCGGGCAGGAGGGCCGGTCCGGTCTGCGTCTGAGCTGCGCCTAGCGCAGCGTGGGCGGGCAGGTGGGATGCCCAAGGGCCCGCGGTCTCCGGGCCCGGAAGCCTCCTGGGCCACATTCCCCGTGAGCGGCCTGCGGGATCTGGGGCGTGGCGCCTAGCTCCCAAAAGTTTGCTGGCTCCCGCCCGCCCTGGGCGGGGTGGTCGCCAGCACCTCCGCCACCCCCAGGTGCCCGAGACCTCCGTTCCCCTGCCTAGGCGGGCGGCGGGGCCCTGCCGGGACGGGCGGGACGCTGGGCTGACGGTAAGGCCCAAGCGCCTGCTGAGCTGCGCCTCAAGAGGCAGCCCGCCACCCCGCCGGCATCCACTGCCGAAGCAGCCTAGAAGGGCCCGATCTCGCCGCGATCGCGGAAGCTAAGCAGGGTCGGGCCTGGTTAGAACTTGGATGGGAGACCTCTAGGGAAGACCGGGTGCTCTAGGCTTTTTGCCCCCCGCTCCGCCTTCTCCTTTTGTCGCTCACGGCGTTCGCGGCTATCTCCGCCCCCGCCCGGCACAGCTGCAAGCCCCACCTCCTCAGGCCCCTCCCACCACAGCCAGCGTCTGATGGGGCGCTCCCCGCCTGCCTGAGCGGCCAGGCGGCCAGAAGGCGTCCCTGGAAGGCAGAGGCACACCAGACGCTCCGGGGGTGGCCTGAAGGGAACCAGACGTGGCCGCGGACCCGGGGGCCGTCCGTGCGGCCCGCGAGCCCCTCGACCTGCACCTGGCCGCCCCCACTGCAGCCCAGCCCCGGCGCCGCCACCTGTCTGCCGGGGTGGCTCTCCACAGCTCCATACGGAAAAAGCCGCCCCTCCGCCGTTTCGCCATGGCCGGGGGCGGGAGCGGGATCGAGGGCCCAGGCCGCTTCCCCGGGCCTGCCGGCCACCTGGGGCGGGGTCCTGAGCTCGGACGGTGGCGTGGGGGCGAGGGTGGCGTTGCTGGGTCTTAGGGGCCGTGCCAACTCAATGGTGGCTCCCAGTGGCTTCGGGCCAGCTTCTGTCGGGCAGGAGGGCCGGTCCGGTCTGCGTCTGAGCTGCGCCTAGCGCAGCGTGGGCGGGCAGGTGGGATGCCCAAGGGCCCGCGGTCTCCGGGCCCGGAAGCCTCCTGGGCCACTTCCCCGTGAGCGGCCTGCGGGATCTGGGGCGTGGCGCCTAGCTCCCAAAAGTTTGCTGGCTCCCGCCCGCCCTGGGCGGGGTGGTCGCCAGCACCTCCGCCACCCCCAGGTGCCCGAGACCTCCGTTCCCCTGCCCAGGCGGGCGGCGGGGCCCTGCCGGGACGGGCGGGCCGCTGGGCTGACGGTAAGGCCCAAGCGCCTGCTGAGCTGCGCCTCAAGAGGCAGCCCGCCACCCCGCCGGCATCCACTGCCGAAGCAGCCTAGAAGGGCCCGATCTCGCCGCGATCGCGGAAGCTAAGCAGGGTCGGGCCTGGTTAGAACTTGGATGGGAGACCTCTAGGGAAGACCGGGTGCTCTAGGCTTTTTGCCCCCCGCTCCGCCTTCTCCTTTTGTCGCTCGCGGCGTTCGCGGCTATCTCCGCCCCCGCCCGGCACAGCTGCAAGCCCCACCTCCTCAGGCCCCTCCCACCACAGCCAGCGTCTGATGGGGCGCTCCCCGCCTGCCTGAGCGGCCAGGCGGCCAGAAGGCGTCCCTGGAAGGCAGAGGCACACCAGACGCTCCGGGGGTGGCCTGAAGGGAACCAGACGTGGCCGCGGACCCGGGGGCCGTCCGTGCGGCCCGCGAGCCCCTCGACCTGCACCTGGCCGCCCCCACTGCAGCCCAGCCCCGGCGCCGCCACCTGTCTGCCGGGGTGGCTCTCCACAGCTCCATACGGAAAAAGCCGCCCCTCCGCCGTTTCGCCATGGCCGGGGGCGGGAGCGGGATCGAGGGCCCAGGCCGCTTCCCCGGGCCTGCCGGCCACCTGGGGCGGGGTCCTGAGCTCGGACGGTGGCGTGGGGGCGAGGGTGGCGTTGCTGGGTCTTAGGGGCCGTGCCAACTCAATGGTGGCTCCCAGTGGCTTCGGGCCAGCTTCTGTCGGGCAGGAGGGCCGGTCCGGTCTGCGTCTGAGCTGCGCCTAGCGCAGCGTGGGCGGGCAGGTGGGATGCCCAAGGGCCCGCGGTCTCCGGGCCCGGAAGCCTCCTGGGCCACTTCCCCGTGAGCGGCCTGCGGGATCTGGGGCGTGGCGCCTAGCTCCCAAAAGTTTGCTGGCTCCCGCCCGCCCTGGGCGGGGTGGTCGCCAGCACCTCCGCCACCCCCAGGTGCCCGAGACCTCCGTTCCCCTGCCTAGGCGGGCGGCGGGGCCCTGCCGGGACGGGCGGGCCGCTGGGCTGACGGTAAGGCCCAAGCGCCTGCTGAGCTGCGCCTCAAGAGGCAGCCCGCCACCCCGCCGGCATCCACTGCCGAAGCAGCCTAGAAGGGCCCGATCTCGCCGCGATCACGGAAGCTAAGCAGGGTCGGGCCTGGTTAGAAGTTGGATGGGAGACCTCTAGGGAAGACCGGGTGCTCTAGGCTTTTTGCCCCCCGCTCCGCCTTCTCCTTTTGTCGCTCGCGGCGTTCGCGGCTATCTCCGCCCCCGCCCGGCACAGCTGCAAGCCCCACCTCCTCAGGCCCCTCCCACCACAGCCAGCGTCTGATGGGGCGCTCCCCGCCTGCCTGAGCGGCCAGGCGGCCAGAAGGCGTCCCTGGAAGGCAGAGGCACACCAGACGCTCCGGGGGTGGCCTGAAGGGAACCAGACGTGGCCGCGGACCCGGGGGCCGTCCGTGCGGCCCGCGAGCCCCTCGACCTGCACCTGGCCGCCCCCACTGCAGCCCAGCCCCGGCGCCGCCACCTGTCTGCCGGGGTGGCTCTCCACAGCTCCATACGGCAAAAAGCCGCCCCTCCGCCGTTTCGCCATGGCCGGGGGCGGGAGCGGGATCGAGGGCCCAGGCCGCTTCCCCGGGCCTGCCGGCCACCTGGGGCGGGGTCCTGAGCTCGGACGGTGGCGTGGGGGCGAGGGTGGCGTTGCTGGGTCTTAGGGGCCGTGCCAACTCAATGGTGGCTCCCAGTGGCTTCGGGCCAGCTTCTGTCGGGCAGGAGGGCCGGTCCGGTCTGCGTCTGAGCTGCGCCTAGCGCAGCGTGGGCGGGCAGGTGGGATGCCCAAGGGCCCGCGGTCTCCGGGCCCGGAAGCCTCCTGGGCCACATCCCCGTGAGCGGCCTGCGGGATCTGGGGCGTGGCGCCTAGCTCCCAAAAGTTTGCTGGCTCCCGCCCGCCCTGGGCGGGGTGGTCGCCAGCACCTCCGCCACCCCCAGGTGCCCGAGACCTCCGTTCCCCTGCCTAGGCGGGCGGCGGGGCCCTGCCGGGACGGGCGGGCCGCTGGGCTGACGGTAAGGCCCAAGCGCCTGCTGAGCTGCGCCTCAAGAGGCAGCCCGCCACCCCGCCGGCATCCACTGCCGAAGCAGCCTAGAAGGGCCCGATCTCGCCGCGATCACGGAAGCTAAGCAGGGTCGGGCCTGGTTAGAAGTTGGATGGGAGACCTCTAGGGAAGACCGGGTGCTCTAGGCTTTTTGCCCCCCGCTCCGCCTTCTCCTTTTGTCGCTCGCGGCGTTCGCGGCTATCTCCGCCCCCGCCCGGCACAGCTGCAAGCCCCACCTCCTCAGGCCCCTCCCACCACAGCCAGCGTCTGATGGGGCGCTCCCCGCCTGCCTGAGCGGCCAGGCGGCCAGAAGGCGTCCCTGGAAGGCAGAGGCACACCAGACGCTCCGGGGGTGGCCTGAAGGGAACCAGACGTGGCCGCGGACCCGGGGGCCGTCCGTGCGGCCCGCGAGCCCCTCGACCTGCACCTGGCCGCCCCCACTGCAGCCCAGCCCCGGCGCCGCCACCTGTCTGCCGGGGTGGCTCTCCACAGCTCCATACGGAAAAAGCCGCCCCTCCGCCGTTTCGCCATGGCCGGGGGCGGGAGCGGGATCGAGGGCCCAGGCCGCTTCCCCGGGCCTGCCGGCCACCTGGGGCGGGCTCCTGAGCTCGGACGGTGGCGTGGGGGCGAGGGTGGCGTTGCTGGGTCTTAGGGGCCGTGCCAACTCAATGGTGGCTCCCAGTGGCTTCGGGCCAGCTTCTGTCGGGCAGGAGGGCCGGTCCGGTCTGCGTCTGAGCTGCGCCTAGCGCAGCGTGGGCGGGCAGGTGGGATGCCCAAGGACCCGCGGTCTCCGGGCCCGGAAGCCTCCTGGGCCACATCCCCGTGAGTGGCCTGCGGGATCTGGGGCGTGGCGCCTAGCTCCCAAAAGTTTGCTGGCTCCCGCCCGCCCTGGGCGGGGTGGTCGCCAGCACCTCCGCCACCCCCAGGTGCCCGAGACCTCCGTTCCCCTGCCCAGGCGGGCGGCGGGGCCCTGCCGGGACGGGCGGGCCGCTGGGCTGACGGTAAGGCCCAAGCGCCTGCTGAGCTGCGCCTCAAGAGGCAGCCCGCCACCCTGCCGGCATCCACTGCCGAAGCAGCCTAGAAGGGCCCGATCTCGCCGCGATCGCGGAAGCTAAGCAGGGTCGGGCCTGGTTAGAACTTGGATGGGAGACCTCTTAGGGAAGACCGGGTGCTCTAGGCTTTTTGCCCCCCGCTCCGCCTTCTCCTTTTGTCGCTCGCGGCGTTCGCGGCTATCTCCGCCCCCGCCCGGCACAGCTGCAAGCCCCACCTCCTCAGGCCCCTCCCACCACAGCCAGCGTCTGATGGGGCGCTCCCCGCCTGCCTGAGCGGCCAGGCGGCCAGAAGGCGTCCCTGGAAGGCAGAGGCACACCAGACGCTCCGGGGGTGGCCTGAAGGGAACCAGACGTGGCCGCGGACCCGGGGGCCGTCCGTGCGGCCCGCGAGCCCCTCGACCTGCCCCTGGCCGCCCCCACTGCAGCCCAGCCCCGGCGCCGCCACCTGTCTGCCGGGGTGGCTCTCCACAGCTCCATACGGCAAAAAGCCGCCCCTCCGCCGTTTCGCCATGGCCGGGGGCGGGAGCGGGATCGAGGGCCCAGGCCGCTTCCCCGGGCCTGCCGGCCACCTGGGGCGGGGTCCTGAGCTCGGACGGTGGCGTGGGGGCGAGGGTGGCGTTGCTGGGTCTTAGGGGCCGTGCCAACTCAATGGTGGCTCCCAGTGGCTTCGGGCCAGCTTCTGTCGGGCAGGAGGGCCGGTCCGGTCTGCGTCTGAGCTGCGCCTAGCGCAGCGTGGGCGGGCAGGTGGGATGCCCAAGGGCCCGCGGTCTCCGGGCCCGGAAGCCTCCTGGGCCACTTCCCCGTGAGCGGCCTGCGGGATCTGGGGCGTGGCGCCTAGCTCCCAAAAGTTTGCTGGCTCCCGCCCGCCCTGGGCGGGGTGGTCGCCAGCACCTCCGCCACCCCCAGGTGCCCGAGACCTCCGTTCCCCTGCCCTAGGCGGGCGGCGGGGCCCTGCCGGGACGGGCGGGCCGCTGGGCTGACGGTAAGGCCCAAGCGCCTGCTGAGCTGCGCCTCAAGAGGCAGCCCGCCACCCCGCCGGCATCCACTGCCGAAGCAGCCTAGAAGGGCCCGATCTCGCCGCGATCGCGGAAGCTAAGCAGGGTCGGGCCTGGTTAGAACTTGGATGGGAGACCTCTAGGGAAGACCGGGTGCTCTAGGCTTTTTGCCCCCCGCTCCGCCTTCTCCTTTTGTCGCTCGCGGCGTTCGCGGCTATCTCCGCCCCCGCCCGGCACAGCTGCAAGCCCCACCTCCTCAGGCCCCTCCCACCACAGCCAGCGTCTGATGGGGCGCTCCCCGCCTGCCTGAGCGGCCAGGCGGCCAGAAGGCGTCCCTGGAAGGCAGAGGCACACCAGACGCTCCGGGGGTGGCCTGAAGGGAACCAGACGTGGCCGCGGACCCGGGGGCCGTCCGTGCGGCCCGCGAGCCCCTCGACCTGCACCTGGCCGCCCCCACTGCAGCCCAGCCCCGGCGCCGCCACCTGTCTGCCGGGGTGGCTCTCCACAGCTCCATACGCAAAAAGCCGCCCCTCCGCCGTTTCGCCATGGCCGGGGGCGGGAGCGGGATCGAGGGCCCAGGCCGCTTCCCCGGGCCTGCCGGCCACCTGGGGCGGGGTCCTGAGCTCGGACGGTGGCGTGGGGGCGAGGGTGGCGTTGCTGGGTCTTAGGGGCCGTGCCAACTCAATGGTGGCTCCCAGTGGCTTCGGGCCAGCTTCTGTCGGGCAGGGGGGCCGGTCCGGTCTGCGTCTGAGCTGCGCCTAGCGCAGCGTGGGCGGGCAGGTGGGATGCCCAAGGGCCCGCGGTCTCCGGGCCCGGAAGCCTCCTGGGCCACATCCCCGTGAGCGGCCTGCGGGATCTGGGGCGTGGCGCCTAGCTCCCAAAAGTTTGCTGGCTCCCGCCCGCCCTGGGCGGGGTGGTCGCCAGCACCTCCGCCACCCCCAGGTGCCCGAGACCTCCGTTCCCCTGCATAGGCGGGCGGCGGGGCCCTGCCGGGACGGGCGGGCCGCTGGGCTGACGGTAAGGCCCAAGCGCCTGCTGAGCTGCGCCTCAAGAGGCAGCCCGCCACCCCGCCGGCATCCACTGCCGAAGCAGCCTAGAAGGGCCCGATCTCGCCGCGATCACGGAAGCTAAGCAGGGTCGGGCCTGGTTAGAAGTTGGATGGGAGACCTCTAGGGAAGACCGGGTGCTCTAGGCTTTTTGCCCCCCGCTCCGCCTTCTCCTTTTGTCGCTCGCGGCGTTCGCGGCTATCTCCGCCCCCGCCCGGCACAGCTGCAAGCCCCACCTCCTCAGGCCCCTCCCACCACAGCCAGCGTCTGATGGGGCGCTCCCCGCCTGCCTGAGCGGCCAGGCGGCCAGAAGGCGTCCCTGGAAGGCAGAGGCACACCAGACGCTCCGGGGGTGGCCTGAAGGGAACCAGACGTGGCCGCGGACCCGGGGGCCGTCCGTGCGGCCCGCGAGCCCCTCGACCTGCACCTGGCCGCCCCCACTGCAGCCCAGCCCCGGCGCCGCCACCTGTCTGCCGGGGTGGCTCTCCACAGCTCCATACGCAAAAAGCCGCCCCTCCGCCGTTTCGCCATGGCCGGGGGCGGGAGCGGGATCGAGGGCCCAGGCCGCTTCCCCGGGCCTGCCGGCCACCTGGGGCGGGGTCCTGAGCTCGGACGGTGGCGTGGGGGCGAGGGTGGCGTTGCTGGGTCTTAGGGGCCGTGCCAACTCACTGGTGGCTCCCAGTGGCTTCGGGCCTGCTTCTGTCGGGCAGGAGGGCCGGTCCGGTCTGCGTCTGAGCTGCGCCTAGCGCAGCGTGGGCGGGCAGGTGGGATGCCCAAGGGCCCGCGGTCTCCGGGCCCGGAAGCCTCCTGGGCCACTTCCCCGTGAGCGGCCTGCGGGATCTGGGGCGTGGCGCCTAGCTCCCAAAAGTTTGCTGGCTCCCGCCCGCCCTGGGCGGGGTGGTCGCCAGCACCTCCGCCACCCCCAGGTGCCCGAGACCTCCGTTCCCCTGCCCAGGCGGGCGGCGGGGCCCTGCCGGGACGGGCGGGCCGCTGGGCTGACGGTAAGGCCCAAGCGCCTGCTGAGCTGCGCCTCAAGAGGCAGCCCGCCACCCCGCCGGCATCCACTGCCGAAGCAGCCTAGAAGGGCCCGATCTCGCCGCGATCGCGGAAGCTAAGCAGGGTCGGGCCTGGTTAGAAGTTGGATGGGAGACCTCTAGGGAAGACCGGGTGCTCTAGGCTTTTTGCCCCCCGCTCCGCCTTCTCCTTTTGTCGCTCGCGGCGTTCGCGGCTATCTCCGCCCCCGCCCGGCACAGCTGCAAGCCCCACCTCCTCAGGCCCCTCCCACCACAGCCAGCGTCTGATGGGGCGCTCCCCGCCTGCCTGAGCGGCCAGGCGGCCAGAAGGCGTCCCTGGAAGGCAGAGGCACACCAGACGCTCCGGGGGTGGCCTGAAGGGAACCAGACGTGGCCGCGGACCCGGGGGCCGTCCGTGCGGCCCGCGAGCCCCTCGACCTGCACCTGGCCGCCCCCACTGCAGCCCAGCCCCGGCGCCGCCACCTGTCTGCCGGGGTGGCTCTCCACAGCTCCATACGGCAAAAAGCCGCCCCTCCGCCGTTTCGCCATGGCCGGGGGCGGGAGCGGGATCGAGGGCCCAGGCCGCTTCCCCGGGCCTGCCGGCCACCTGGGGCGGGGTCCTGAGCTCGGACGGTGGCGTGGGGGCGAGGGTGGCGTTGCTGGGTCTTAGGGGCCGTGCCAACTCAATGGTGGCTCCCAGTGGCTTCGGGCCAGCTTCTGTCGGGCAGGAGGGCCGGTCCGGTCTGCGTCTGAGCTGCGCCTAGCGCAGCGTGGGCGGGCAGGTGGGATGCCCAAGGGCCCGCGGTCTCCGGGCCCGGAAGCCTCCTGGGCCACTTCCCCGTGAGCGGCCTGCGGGATCTGGGGCGTGGCGCCTAGCTCCCAAAAGTTTGCTGGCTCCCGCCCGCCCTGGGCGGGGTGGTCGCCAGCACCTCCGCCACCCCCAGGTGCCCGAGACCTCCGTTCCCCTGCCCTAGGCGGGCGGCGGGGCCCTGCCGGGACGGGCGGGCCGCTGGGCTGACGGTAAGGCCCAAGCGCCTGCTGGGCTGCGCCTCAAGAGGCAGCCCGCCACCCCGCCGGCATCCACTGCCGAAGCAGCCTAGAAGGGCCCGATCTCGCCGCGATCGCGGAAGCTAAGCAGGGTCGGGCCTGGTTAGAACTTGGATGGGAGACCTCTAGGGAAGACCGGGTGCTCTAGGCTTTTTGCCCCCCGCTCCGCCTTCTCCTTTTGTCGCTCGCGGCGTTCGCGGCTATCTCCGCCCCCGCCCGGCACAGCTGCAAGCCCCACCTCCTCAGGCCCCTCCCACCACAGCCAGCGTCTGATGGGGCGCTCCCCGCCTGCCTGAGCGGCCAGGCGGCCAGAAGGCGTCCCTGGAAGGCAGAGGCACACCAGACGCTCCGGGGGTGGCCTGAAGGGAACCAGACGTGGCCGCGGACCCGGGGGCCGTCCGTGCGGCCCGCGAGCCCCTCGACCTGCACCTGGCCGCCCCCACTGCAGCCCAGCCCCGGCGCCGCCACCTGTCTGCCGGGGTGGCTCTCCACAGCTCCATACGGAAAAAGCCGCCCCTCCGCCGTTTCGCCATGGCCGGGGGCGGGAGCGGGATCGAGGGCCCAGGCCGCTTCCCCGGGCCTGCCGGCCACCTGGGGCGGGGTGCTGAGCTCGGACGGTGGCGTGGGGGCGAGGGTGGCGTTGCTGGGTCTTAGGGGCCGTGCCAACTCAATGGTGGCTCCCAGTGGCTTCGGGCCAGCTTCTGTCGGGCAGGAGGGCCGGTCCGGTCTGCGTCTGAGCTGCGCCTAGCGCAGCGTGGGCGGGCAGGTGGGATGCCCAAGGGCCCGCGGTCTCCGGGCCCGGAAGCCTCCTGGGCCACATCCCCGTGAGCGGCCTGCGGGATCTGGGGCGTGGCGCCTAGCTCCCAAAAGTTTGCTGGCTCCCGCCCGCCCTGGGCGGGGTGGTCGCCAGCACCTCCGCCACCCCCAGGTGCCCGAGACCTCCGTTCCCCTGCCCAGGCGGGCGGCGGGGCCCTGCCGGGACGGGCGGGCCGCTGGGCTGACGGTAAGGCCCAAGCGCCTGCTGAGCTGCGCCTCAAGAGGCAGCCCGCCACCCCGCCGGCATCCACTGCCGAAGCAGCCTAGAAGGGCCCGATCTCGCCGCGATCGCGGAAGCTAAGCAGGGTCGGGCCTGGTTAGAACTTGGATGGGAGACCTCTAGGGAAGACCGGGTGCTCTAGGCTTTTTGCCCCCCGCTCCGCCTTCTCCTTTTGTCGCTCGCGGCGTTCGCGGCTATCTCCGCCCCCGCCCGGCACAGCTGCAAGCCCCACCTCCTCAGGCCCCTCCCACCACAGCCAGCGTCTGATGGGGCGCTCCCCGCCTGCCTGAGCGGCCAGGCGGCCAGAAGGCGTCCCTGGAAGGCAGAGGCACACCAGACGCTCCGGGGGTGGCCTGAAGGGAACCAGACGTGGCCGCGGACCCGGGGGCCGTCCGTGCGGCCCGCGAGCCCCTCGACCTGCACCTGGCCGCCCCCACTGCAGCCCAGCCCCGGCGCCGCCACCTGTCTGCCGGGGTGGCTCTCCACAGCTCCATACGCAAAAAGCCGCCCCTCCGCCGTTTCGCCATGGCCGGGGGCGGGAGCGGGATCGAGGGCCCAGGCCGCTTCCCCGGGCCTGCCGGCCACCTGGGGCGGGGTCCTGAGCTCGGACGGTGGCGTGGGGGCGAGGGTGGCGTTGCTGGGTCTTAGGGGCCGTGCCAACTCAATGGTGGCTCCCAGTGGCTTCGGGCCAGCTTCTGTCGGGCAGGAGGGCCGGTCCGGTCTGCGTCTGAGCTGCGCCTAGCGCAGCGTGGGCGGGCAGGTGGGATGCCCAAGGGCCCGCGGTCTCCGGGCCCGGAAGCCTCCTGGGCCACATCCCCGTGAGCGGCCTGCGGGATCTGGGGCGTGGCGCCTAGCTCCCAAAAGTTTGCTGGCTCCCGCCCGCCCTGGGCGGGGTGGTCGCCAGCACCTCCGCCACCCCCAGGTGCCCGAGACCTCCGTTCCCCTGCCTAGGCGGGCGGCGGGGCCCTGCCGGGACGGGCGGGCCGCTGGGCTGACGGTAAGGCCCAAGCGCCTGCTGAGCTGCGCCTCAAGAGGCAGCCCGCCACCCCGCCGGCATCCACTGCCGAAGCAGCCTAGAAGGGCCCGATCTCGCCGCGATCACGGAAGCTAAGCAGGGTCGGGCCTGGTTAGAACTTGGATGGGAGACCTCTAGGGAAGACCGGGTGCTCTAGGCTTTTTGCCCCCCGCTCCGCCTTCTCCTTTTGTCGCTCACGGCGTTCGCGGCTATCTCCGCCCCCGCCCGGCACAGCTGCAAGCCCCACCTCCTCAGGCCCCTCCCACCACAGCCAGCGTCTGATGGGGCGCTCCCCGCCTGCCTGAGCGGCCAGGCGGCCAGAAGGCGTCCCTGGAAGGCAGAGGCACACCAGACGCTCCGGGGGTGGCCTGAAGGGAACCAGACGTGGCCGCGGACCCGGGGGCCGTCCGTGCGGCCCGCGAGCCCCTCGACCTGCACCTGGCCGCCCCCACTGCAGCCCAGCCCCGGCGCCGCCACCTGTCTGCCGGGGTGGCTCTCCACAGCTCCATACGCAAAAAGCCGCCCCTCCGCCGTTTCGCCATGGCCGGGGGCGGGAGCGGGATCGAGGGCCCAGGCCGCTTCCCCGGGCCTGCCGGCCACCTGGGGCGGGCTCCTGAGCTCGGACGGTGGCGTGGGGGCGAGGGTGGCGTTGCTGGGTCTTAGGGGCCGTGCCAACTCAATGGTGGCTCCCAGTGGCTTCGGGCCAGCTTCTGTCGGGCAGGAGGGCCGGTCCGGTCTGCGTCTGAGCTGCGCCTAGCGCAGCGTGGGCGGGCAGGTGGGATGCCCAAGGGCCCGCGGTCTCCGGGCCCGGAAGCCTCCTGGGCCACTTCCCCGTGAGCGGCCTGCGGGATCTGGGGCGTGGCGCCTAGCTCCCAAAAGTTTGCTGGCTCCCGCCCGCCCTGGGCGGGGTGGTCGCCAGCACCTCCGCCACCCCCAGGTGCCCGAGACCTCCGTTCCCCTGCCCTAGGCGGGCGGCGGGGCCCTGCCGGGACGGGCGGGACGCTGGGCTGACGGTAAGGCCCAAGCGCCTGCTGAGCTGCGCCTCAAGAGGCAGCCCGCCACCCCGCCGGCATCCACTGCCGAAGCAGCCTAGAAGGGCCCGATCTCGCCGCGATCGCGGAAGCTAAGCAGGGTCGGGCCTGGTTAGAAGTTGGATGGGAGACCTCTAGGGTAGACCGGGTGCTCTAGGCTTTTTGCCCCCCGCTCCGCCTTCTCCTTTTGTCGCTCGCGGCGTTCGCGGCTATCTCCGCCCCCGCCCGGCACAGCTGCAAGCCCCACCTCCTCAGGCCCCTCCCACCACAGCCAGCGTCTGATGGGGCGCTCCCCGCCTGCCTGAGCGGCCAGGCGGCCAGAAGGCGTCCCTGGAAGGCAGAGGCACACCAGACGCTCCGGGGGTGGCCTGAAGGGAACCAGACGTGGCCGCGGACCCGGGGGCCGTCCGTGCGGCCCGCGAGCCCCTCGACCTGCACCTGGCCGCCCCCACTGCAGCCCAGCCCCGGCGCCGCCACCTGTCTGCCGGGGTGGCTCTCCACAGCTCCATACGGAAAAAGCCGCCCCTCCGCCGTTTCGCCATGGCCGGGGGCGGGAGCGGGATCGAGGGCCCAGGCCGCTTCCCCGGGCCTGCCGGCCACCTGGGGCGGGGTCCTGAGCTCGGACGGTGGCGTGGGGGCGAGGGTGGCGTTGCTGGGTCTTAGGGGCCGTGCCAACTCAATGGTGGCTCCCAGTGGCTTCGGGCCAGCTTCTGTCGGGCAGGAGGGCCGGTCCGGTCTGCGTCTGAGCTGCGCCTAGCGCAGCGTGGGCGGGCAGGTGGGATGCCCAAGGGCCCGCGGTCTCCGGGCCCGGAAGCCTCCTGGGCCACTTCCCCGTGAGCGGCCTGCGGGATCTGGGGCGTGGCGCCTAGCTCCCAAAAGTTTGCTGGCTCCCGCCCGCCCTGGGCGGGGTGGTCGCCAGCACCTCCGCCACCCCCAGGTGCCCGAGACCTCCGTTCCCCTGCCCAGGCGGGCGGCGGGGCCCTGCCGGGACGGGCGGGCCGCTGGGCTGACGGTAAGGCCCAAGCGCCTGCTGAGCTGCGCCTCAAGAGGCAGCCCGCCACCCTGCCGGCATCCACTGCCGAAGCAGCCTAGAAGGGCCCGATCTCGCCGCGATCACGGAAGCTAAGCAGGGTCGGACCTGGTTAGAAGTTGGATGGGAGACCTCTAGGGAAGACCGGGTGCTCTAGGCTTTTTGCCCCCCGCTCCGCCTTCTCCTTTTGTCGCTCACGGCGTTCGCGGCTATCTCCGCCCCCGCCCGGCACAGCTGCAAGCCCCACCTCCTCAGGCCCCTCCCACCACAGCCAGCGTCTGATGGGGCGCTCCCCGCCTGCCTGAGCGGCCAGGCGGCCAGAAGGCGTCCCTGGAAGGCAGAGGCACACCAGACGCTCCGGGGGTGGCCTGAAGGGAACCAGACGTGGCCGCGGACCCGGGGGCCGTCCGTGCGGCCCGCGAGCCCCTCGACCTGCACCTGGCCGCCCCCACTGCAGCCCAGCCCCGGCGCCGCCACCTGTCTGCCGGGGTGGCTCTCCACAGCTCCATACGGAAAAAGCCGCCCCTCCGCCGTTTCGCCATGGCCGGGGGCGGGAGCGGGATCGAGGGCCCAGGCCGCTTCCCCGGGCCTGCCGGCCACCTGGGGCGGGGTCCTGAGCTCGGACGGTGGCGTGGGGGCGAGGGTGGCGTTGCTGGGTCTTAGGGGCCGTGCCAACTCAATGGTGGCTCCCAGTGGCTTCGGGCCAGCTTCTGTCGGGCAGGAGGGCCGGTCCGGTCTGCGTCTGAGCTGCGCCTAGCGCAGCGTGGGCGGGCAGGTGGGATGCCCAAGGGCCCGCGGCCTCCGGGCCCGGAAGCCTCCTGGGCCACATTCCCCGTGAGCGGCCTGCGGGATCTGGGGCGTGGCGCCTAGCTCCCAAAAGTTTGCTGGCTCCCGCCCGCCCTGGGCGGGGTGGTCGCCAGCACCTCCGCCACCCCCAGGTGCCCGAGACCTCCGTTCCCCTGCCCAGGCGGGCGGCGGGGCCCTGCCGGGACGGGCGGGCCGCTGGGCTGACGGTAAGGCCCAAGCGCCTGCTGAGCTGCGCCTCAAGAGGCAGCCCGCCACCCCGCCGGCATCCACTGCCGAAGCAGCCTAGAAGGGCCCGATCTCGCCGCGATCGCGGAAGCTAAGCAGGGTCGGGCCTGGTTAGAACTTGGATGGGAGACCTCTAGGGAAGACCGGGTGCTCTAGGCTTTTTGCCCCCCGCTCCGCCTTCTCCTTTTGTCGCTCGCGGCGTTCGCGGCTATCTCCGCCCCCGCCCGGCACAGCTGCAAGCCCCACCTCCTCAGGCCCCTCCCACCACAGCCAGCGTCTGATGGGGCGCTCCCCGCCTGCCTGAGCGGCCAGGCGGCCAGAAGGCGTCCCTGGAAGGCAGAGGCACACCAGACGCTCCGGGGGTGGCCTGAAGGGAACCAGACGTGGCCGCGGACCCGGGGGCCGTCCGTGCGGCCCGCGAGCCCCTCGACCTGCACCTGGCCGCCCCCACTGCAGCCCAGCCCCGGCGCCGCCACCTGTCTGCCGGGGTGGCTCTCCACAGCTCCATACGGAAAAAGCCGCCCCTCCGCCGTTTCGCCATGGCCGGGGGCGGGAGCGGGATCGAGGGCCCAGGCCGCTTCCCCGGGCCTGCCGGCCACCTGGGGCGGGGTCCTGAGCTCGGACGGTGGCGTGGGGGCGAGGGTGGCGTTGCTGGGTCTTAGGGGCCGTGCCAACTCAATGGTGGCTCCCAGTGGCTTCGGGCCAGCTTCTGTCGGGCAGGAGGGCCGGTCCGGTCTGCGTCTGAGCTGCGCCTAGCGCAGCGTGGGCGGGCAGGTGGGATGCCCAAGGGCCCGCGGTCTCCGGGCCCGGAAGCCTCCTGGGCCACTTCCCCGTGAGCGGCCTGCGGGATCTGGGGCGTGGCGCCTAGCTCCCAAAAGTTTGCTGGCTCCCGCCCGCCCTGGGCGGGGTGGTCGCCAGCACCTCCGCCACCCCCAGGTGCCCGAGACCTCCGTTCCCCTGCCCAGGCGGGCGGCGGGGCCCTGCCGGGACGGGCGGGCCGCTGGGCTGACGGTAAGGCCCAAGCGCCTGCTGAGCTGCGCCTCAAGAGGCAGCCCGCCACCCCGCCGGCATCCACTGCCGAAGCAGCCTAGAAGGGCCCGATCTCGCCGCGATCGCGGAAGCTAAGCAGGGTCGGGCCTGGTTAGAACTTGGATGGGAGACCTCTAGGGAAGACCGGGTGCTCTAGGCTTTTTGCCCCCCGCTCCGCCTTCTCCTTTTGTCGCTCGCGGCGTTCGCGGCTATCTCCGCCCCCGCCCGGCACAGCTGCAAGCCCCACCTCCTCAGGCCCCTCCCACCACAGCCAGCGTCTGATGGGGCGCTCCCCGCCTGCCTGAGCGGCCAGGCGGCCAGAAGGCGTCCCTGGAAGGCAGAGGCACACCAGACGCTCCGGGGGTGGCCTGAAGGGAACCAGACGTGGCCGCGGACCCGGGGGCCGTCCGTGCGGCCCGCGAGCCCCTCGACCTGCACCTGGCCGCCCCCACTGCAGCCCAGCCCCGGCGCCGCCACCTGTCTGCCGGGGTGGCTCTCCACAGCTCCATACGGAAAAAGCCGCCCCTCCGCCGTTTCGCCATGGCCGGGGGCGGGAGCGGGATCGAGGGCCCAGGCCGCTTCCCCGGGCCTGCCGGCCACCTGGGGCGGGGTCCTGAGCTCGGACGGTGGCGTGGGGGCGAGGGTGGCGTTGCTGGGTCTTAGGGGCCGTGCCAACTCAATGGTGGCTCCCAGTGGCTTCGGGCCAGCTTCTGTCGGGCAGGAGGGCCGGTCCGGTCTGCGTCTGAGCTGCGCCTAGCGCAGCGTGGGCGGGCAGGTGGGATGCCCAAGGGCCCGCGGTCTCCGGGCCCGGAAGCCTCCTGGGCCACTTCCCCGTGAGCGGCCTGCGGGATCTGGGGCGTGGCGCCTAGCTCCCAAAAGTTTGCTGGCTCCCGCCCGCCCTGGGCGGGGTGGTCGCCAGCACCTCCGCCACCCCCAGGTGCCCGAGACCTCCGTTCCCCTGCCCTAGGCGGGCGGCGGGGCCCTGCCGGGACGGGCGGGCCGCTGGGCTGACGGTAAGGCCCAAGCGCCTGCTGAGCTGCGCCTCAAGAGGCAGCCCGCCACCCCGCCGGCATCCACTGCCGAAGCAGCCTAGAAGGGCCCGATCTCGCCGCGATCGCGGAAGCTAAGCAGGGTCGGGCCTGGTTAGAACTTGGATGGGAGACCTCTAGGGAAGACCGGGTGCTCTAGGCTTTTTGCCCCCCGCTCCGCCTTCTCCTTTTGTCGCTCGCGGCGTTCGCGGCTATCTCCGCCCCCGCCCGGCACAGCTGCAAGCCCCACCTCCTCAGGCCCCTCCCACCACAGCCAGCGTCTGATGGGGCGCTCCCCGCCTGCCTGAGCGGCCAGGCGGCCAGAAGGCGTCCCTGGAAGGCAGAGGCACACCAGACGCTCCGGGGGTGGCCTGAAGGGAACCAGACGTGGCCGCGGACCCGGGGGCCGTCCGTGCGGCCCGCGAGCCCCTCGACCTGCACCTGGCCGCCCCCACTGCAGCCCAGCCCCGGCGCCGCCACCTGTCTGCCGGGGTGGCTCTCCACAGCTCCATACGGAAAAAGCCGCCCCTCCGCCGTTTCGCCATGGCCGGGGGCGGGAGCGGGATCGAGGGCCCAGGCCGCTTCCCCGGGCCTGCCGGCCACCTGGGGCGGGGTCCTGAGCTCGGACGGTGGCGTGGGGGCGAGGGTGGCGTTGCTGGGTCTTAGGGGCCGTGCCAACTCAATGGTGGCTCCCAGTGGCTTCGGGCCAGCTTCTGTCGGGCAGGAGGGCCGGTCCGGTCTGCGTCTGAGCTGCGCCTAGCGCAGCGTGGGCGGGCAGGTGGGATGCCCAAGGGCCCGCGGTCTCCGGGCCCGGAAGCCTCCTGGGCCACTTCCCCGTGAGCGGCCTGCGGGATCTGGGGCGTGGCGCCTAGCTCCCAAAAGTTTGCTGGCTCCCGCCCGCCCTGGGCGGGGTGGTCGCCAGCACCTCCGCCACCCCCAGGTGCCCGAGACCTCCGTTCCCCTGCCTAGGCGGGCGGCGGGGCCCTGCCGGGACGGGCGGGCCGCTGGGCTGACGGTAAGGCCCAAGCGCCTGCTGAGCTGCGCCTCAAGAGGCAGCCCGCCACCCCGCCGGCATCCACTGCCGAAGCAGCCTAGAAGGGCCCGATCTCGCCGCGATCACGGAAGCTAAGCAGGGTCGGGCCTGGTTAGAAGTTGGATGGGAGACCTCTAAGGAAGACCGGGTGCTCTAGGCTTTTTGCCCCCCGCTCCGCCTTCTCCTTTTGTCGCTCACGGCGTTCGCGGCTATCTCCGCCCCCGCCCGGCACAGCTGCAAGCCCCACCTCCTCAGGCCCCTCCCACCACAGCCAGCGTCTGATGGGGCGCTCCCCGCCTGCCTGAGCGGCCAGGCGGCCAGAAGGCGTCCCTGGAAGGCAGAGGCACACCAGACGCTCCGGGGGTGGCCTGAAGGGAACCAGACGTGGCCGCGGACCCGGGGGCCGTCCGTGCGGCCCGCGAGCCCCTCGACCTGCACCTGGCCGCCCCCACTGCAGCCCAGCCCCGGCGCCGCCACCTGTCTGCCGGGGTGGCTCTCCACAGCTCCATACGGAAAAAGCCGCCCCTCCGCCGTTTCGCCATGGCCGGGGGCGGGAGCGGGATCGAGGGCCCAGGCCGCTTCCCCGGGCCTGCCGGCCACCTGGGGCGGGGTCCTGAGCTCGGACGGTGGCGTGGGGGCGAGGGTGGCGTTGCTGGGTCTTAGGGGCCGTGCCAACTCAATGGTGGCTCCCAGTGGCTTCGGGCCAGCTTCTGTCGGGCAGGAGGGCCGGTCCGGTCTGCGTCTGAGCTGCGCCTAGCGCAGCGTGGGCGGGCAGGTGGGATGCCCAAGGGCCCGCGGTCTCCGGGCCCGGAAGCCTCCTGGGCCACTTCCCCGTGAGCGGCCTGCGGGATCTGGGGCGTGGCGCCTAGCTCCCAAAAGTTTGCTGGCTCCCGCCCGCCCTGGGCGGGGTGGTCGCCAGCACCTCCGCCACCCCCAGGTGCCCGAGACCTCCGTTCCCCTGCCCAGGCGGGCGGCGGGGCCCTGCCGGGACGGGCGGGCCGCTGGGCTGACGGTAAGGCCCAAGCGCCTGCTGAGCTGCGCCTCAAGAGGCAGCCCGCCACCCCGCCGGCATCCACTGCCGAAGCAGCCTAGAAGGGCCCGATCTCGCCGCGATCGCGGAAGCTAAGCAGGGTCGGGCCTGGTTAGAACTTGGATGGGAGACCTCTAGGGAAGACCGGGTGCTCTAGGCTTTTTGCCCCCCGCTCCGCCTTCTCCTTTTGTCGCTCGCGGCGTTCGCGGCTATCTCCGCCCCCGCCCGGCACAGCTGCAAGCCCCACCTCCTCAGGCCCCTCCCACCACAGCCAGCGTCTGATGGGGCGCTCCCCGCCTGCCTGAGCGGCCAGGCGGCCAGAAGGCGTCCCTGGAAGGCAGAGGCACACCAGACGCTCCGGGGGTGGCCTGAAGGGAACCAGACGTGGCCGCGGACCCGGGGGCCGTCCGTGCGGCCCGCGAGCCCCTCGACCTGCACCTGGCCGCCCCCACTGCAGCCCAGCCCCGGCGCCGCCACCTGTCTGCCGGGGTGGCTCTCCACAGCTCCATACGGAAAAAGCCGCCCCTCCGCCGTTTCGCCATGGCCGGGGGCGGGAGCGGGATCGAGGGCCCAGGCCGCTTCCCCGGGCCTGCCGGCCACCTGGGGCGGGGTCCTGAGCTCGGACGGTGGCGTGGGGGCGAGGGTGGCGTTGCTGGGTCTTAGGGGCCGTGCCAACTCAATGGTGGCTCCCAGTGGCTTCGGGCCAGCTTCTGTCGGGCAGGAGGGCCGGTCCGGTCTGCGTCTGAGCTGCGCCTAGCGCAGCGTGGGCGGGCAGGTGGGATGCCCAAGGGCCCGCGGTCTCCGGGCCCGGAAGCCTCCTGGGCCACTTCCCCGTGAGCGGCCTGCGGGATCTGGGGCGTGGCGCCTAGCTCCCAAAAGTTTGCTGGCTCCCGCCCGCCCTGGGCGGGGTGGTCGCCAGCACCTCCGCCACCCCCAGGTGCCCGAGACCTCCGTTCCCCTGCCCAGGCGGGCGGCGGGGCCCTGCCGGGACGGGCGGGCCGCTGGGCTGACGGTAAGGCCCAAGCGCCTGCTGAGCTGCGCCTCAAGAGGCAGCCCGCCACCCCGCCGGCATCCACTGCCGAAGCAGCCTAGAAGGGCCCGATCTCGCCGCGATCGCGGAAGCTAAGCAGGGTCGGGCCTGGTTAGAACTTGGATGGGAGACCTCTAGGGAAGACCGGGTGCTCTAGGCTTTTTGCCCCCCGCTCCGCCTTCTCCTTTTGTCGCTCACGGCGTTCGCGGCTATCTCCGCCCCCGCCCGGCACAGCTGCAAGCCCCACCTCCTCAGGCCCCTCCCACCACAGCCAGCGTCTGATGGGGCGCTCCCCGCCTGCCTGAGCGGCCAGGCGGCCAGAAGGCGTCCCTGGAAGGCAGAGGCACACCAGACGCTCCGGGGGTGGCCTGAAGGGAACCAGACGTGGCCGCGGACCCGGGGGCCGTCCGTGCGGCCCGCGAGCCCCTCGACCTGCACCTGGCCGCCCCCACTGCAGCCCAGCCCCGGCGCCGCCACCTGTCTGCCGGGGTGGCTCTCCACAGCTCCATAAGGAAAAAGCCGCCCCTCCGCCGTTTCGCCATGGCCGGGGGCGGGAGCGGGATCGAGGGCCCAGGCCGCTTCCCCGGGCCTGCCGGCCACCTGGGGCGGGGTGCTGAGCTCGGACGGTGGCGTGGGGGCGAGGGTGGCGTTGCTGGGTCTTAGGGGCCGTGCCAACTCAATGGTGGCTCCCAGTGGCTTCGGGCCAGCTTCTGTCGGGCAGGAGGGCCGGTCCGGTCTGCGTCTGAGCTGCGCCTAGCGCAGCGTGGGCGGGCAGGTGGGATGCCCAAGGGCCCGCGGTCTCCGGGCCCGGAAGCCTCCTGGGCCACTTCCCCGTGAGCGGCCTGCGGGATCTGGGGCGTGGCGCCTAGCTCCCAAAAGTTTGCTGGCTCCCGCCCGCCCTGGGCGGGGTGGTCGCCAGCACCTCCGCCACCCCCAGGTGCCCGAGACCTCCGTTCCCCTGCATAGGCGGGCGGCGGGGCCCTGCCGGGACGGGCGGGCCGCTGGGCTGACGGTAAGGCCCAAGCGCCTGCTGAGCTGCGCCTCAAGAGGCAGCCCGCCACCCCGCCGGCATCCACTGCCGAAGCAGCCTAGAAGGGCCCGATCTCGCCGCGATCGCGGAAGCTAAGCAGGGTCGGGCCTGGTTAGAACTTGGATGGGAGACCTCTAAGGAAGACCGGGTGCTCTAGGCTTTTTGCCCCCCGCTCCGCCTTCTCCTTTTGTCGCTCACGGCGTTCGCGGCTATCTCCGCCCCCGCCCGGCACAGCTGCAAGCCCCACCTCCTCAGGCCCCTCCCACCACAGCCAGCGTCTGATGGGGCGCTCCCCGCCTGCCTGAGCGGCCAGGCGGCCAGAAGGCGTCCCTGGAAGGCAGAGGCACACCAGACGCTCCGGGGGTGGCCTGAAGGGAACCAGACGTGGCCGCGGACCCGGGGGCCGTCCGTGCGGCCCGCGAGCCCCTCGACCTGCACCTGGCCGCCCCCACTGCAGCCCAGCCCCGGCGCCGCCACCTGTCTGCCGGGGTGGCTCTCCACAGCTCCATACGCAAAAAGCCGCCCCTCCGCCGTTTCGCCATGGCCGGGGGCGGGAGCGGGATCGAGGGCCCAGGCCGCTTCCCCGGGCCTGCCGGCCACCTGGGGCGGGGTCCTGAGCTCGGACGGTGGCGTGGGGGCGAGGGTGGCGTTGCTGGGTCTTAGGGGCCGTGCCAACTCAATGGTGGCTCCCAGTGGCTTCGGGCCAGCTTCTGTCGGGCAGGGGGGCCGGTCCGGTCTGCGTCTGAGCTGCGCCTAGCGCAGCGTGGGCGGGCAGGTGGGATGCCCAAGGGCCCGCGGTCTCCGGGCCCGGAAGCCTCCTGGGCCACTTCCCCGTGAGCGGCCTGCGGGATCTGGGGCGTGGCGCCTAGCTCCCAAAAGTTTGCTGGCTCCCGCCCGCCCTGGGCGGGGTGGTCGCCAGCACCTCCGCCACCCCCAGGTGCCCGAGACCTCCGTTCCCCTGCCTAGGCGGGCGGCGGGGCCCTGCCGGGACGGGCGGGCCGCTGGGCTGACGGTAAGGCCCAAGCGCCTGCTGAGCTGCGCCTCAAGAGGCAGCCCGCCACCCCGCCGGCATCCACTGCCGAAGCAGCCTAGAAGGGCCCGATCTCGCCGCGATCGCGGAAGCTAAGCAGGGTCGGGCCTGGTTAGAACTTGGATGGGAGACCTCTAGGGAAGACCGGGTGCTCTAGGCTTTTTGCCCCCCGCTCCGCCTTCTCCTTTTGTCGCTCGCGGCGTTCGCGGCTATCTCCGCCCCCCGCCCGGCACAGCTGCAAGCCCCACCTCCTCAGGCCCCTCCCACCACAGCCAGCGTCTGATGGGGCGCTCCCCGCCTGCCTGAGCGGCCAGGCGGCCAGAAGGCGTCCCTGGAAGGCAGAGGCACACCAGACGCTCCGGGGGTGGCCTGAAGGGAACCAGACGTGGCCGCGGACCCGGGGGCCGTCCGTGCGGCCCGCGAGCCCCTCGACCTGCACCTGGCCGCCCCCACTGCAGCCCAGCCCCGGCGCCGCCACCTGTCTGCCGGGGTGGCTCTCCACAGCTCCATACGGAAAAAGCCGCCCCTCCGCCGTTTCGCCATGGCCGGGGGCGGGAGCGGGATCGAGGGCCCAGGCCGCTTCCCCGGGCCTGCCGGCCACCTGGGGCGGGGTCCTGAGCTCGGACGGTGGCGTGGGGGCGAGGGTGGCGTTGCTGGGTCTTAGGGGCCGTGCCAACTCAATGGTGGCTCCCAGTGGCTTCGGGCCAGCTTCTGTCGGGCAGGAGGGCCGGTCCGGTCTGCGTCTGAGCTGCGCCTAGCGCAGCGTGGGCGGGCAGGTGGGATGCCCAAGGGCCCGCGGTCTCCGGGCCCGGAAGCCTCCTGGGCCACTTCCCCGTGAGCGGCCTGCGGGATCTGGGGCGTGGCGCCTAGCTCCCAAAAGTTTGCTGGCTCCCGCCCGCCCTGGGCGGGGTGGTCGCCAGCACCTCCGCCACCCCCAGGTGCCCGAGACCTCCGTTCCCCTGCCCAGGCGGGCGGCGGGGCCCTGCCGGGACGGGCGGGCCGCTGGGCTGACGGTAAGGCCCAAGCGCCTGCTGAGCTGCGCCTCAAGAGGCAGCCCGCCACCCCGCTGGCATCCACTGCCGAAGCAGCCTAGAAGGGCCCGATCTCGCCGCGATCGCGGAAGCTAAGCAGGGTCGGGCCTGGTTAGAAGTTGGATGGGAGACCTCTAGGGAAGACCGGGTGCTCTAGGCTTTTTGCCCCCCGCTCCGCCTTCTCCTTTTGTCGCTCACGGCGTTCGCGGCTATCTCCGCCCCCGCCCGGCACAGCTGCAAGCCCCACCTCCTCAGGCCCCTCCCACCACAGCCAGCGTCTGATGGGGCGCTCCCCGCCTGCCTGAGCGGCCAGGCGGCCAGAAGGCGTCCCTGGAAGGCAGAGGCACACCAGACGCTCCGGGGGTGGCCTGAAGGGAACCAGACGTGGCCGCGGACCCGGGGGCCGTCCGTGCGGCCCGCGAGCCCCTCGACCTGCACCTGGCCGCCCCCACTGCAGCCCAGCCCCGGCGCCGCCACCTGTCTGCCGGGGTGGCTCTCCACAGCTCCATAAGGAAAAAGCCGCCCCTCCGCCGTTTCGCCATGGCCGGGGGCGGGAGCGGGATCGAGGGCCCAGGCCGCTTCCCCGGGCCTGCCGGCCACCTGGGGCGGGGTCCTGAGCTCGGACGGTGGCGTGGGGGCGAGGGTGGCGTTGCTGGGTCTTAGGGGCCGTGCCAACTCAATGGTGGCTCCCAGTGGCTTCGGGCCAGCTTCTGTCGGGCAGGAGGGCCGGTCCGGTCTGCGTCTGAGCTGCGCCTAGCGCAGCGTGGGCGGGCAGGTGGGATGCCCAAGGGCCCGCGGTCTCCGGGCCCGGAAGCCTCCTGGGCCACTTCCCCGTGAGCGGCCTGCGGGATCTGGGGCGTGGCGCCTAGCTCCCAAAAGTTTGCTGGCTCCCGCCCGCCCTGGGCGGGGTGGTCGCCAGCACCTCCGCCACCCCCAGGTGCCCGAGACCTCCGTTCCCCTGCCCAGGCGGGCGGCGGGGCCCTGCCGGGACGGGCGGGCCGCTGGGCTGACGGTAAGGCCCAAGCGCCTGCTGAGCTGCGCCTCAAGAGGCAGCCCGCCACCCCGCCGGCATCCACTGCCGAAGCAGCCTAGAAGGGCCCGATCTCGCCGCGATCACGGAAGCTAAGCAGGGTCGGGCCTGGTTAGAACTTGGATGGGAGACCTCTAGGGAAGACCGGGTGCTCTAGGCTTTTTGCCCCCCGCTCCGCCTTCTCCTTTTGTCGCTCACGGCGTTCGCGGCTATCTCCGCCCCCGCCCGGCACAGCTGCAAGCCCCACCTCCTCAGGCCCCTCCCACCACAGCCAGCGTCTGATGGGGCGCTCCCCGCCTGCCTGAGCGGCCAGGCGGCCAGAAGGCGTCCCTGGAAGGCAGAGGCACACCAGACGCTCCGGGGGTGGCCTGAAGGGAACCAGACGTGGCCGCGGACCCGGGGGCCGTCCGTGCGGCCCGCGAGCCCCTCGACCTGCACCTGGCCGCCCCCACTGCAGCCCAGCCCCGGCGCCGCCACCTGTCTGCCGGGGTGGCTCTCCACAGCTCCATACGGAAAAAGCCGCCCCTCCGCCGTTTCGCCATGGCCGGGGGCGGGAGCGGGATCGAGGGCCCAGGCCGCTTCCCCGGGCCTGCCGGCCACCTGGGGCGGGGTCCTGAGCTCGGACGGTGGCGTGGGGGCGAGGGTGGCGTTGCTGGGTCTTAGGGGCCGTGCCAACTCAATGGTGGCTCCCAGTGGCTTCGGGCCAGCTTCTGTCGGGCAGGAGGGCCGGTCCGGTCTGCGTCTGAGCTGCGCCTAGCGCAGCGTGGGCGGGCAGGTGGGATGCCCAAGGGCCCGCGGTCTCCGGGCCCGGAAGCCTCCTGGGCCACTTCCCCGTGAGCGGCCTGCGGGATCTGGGGCGTGGCGCCTAGCTCCCAAAAGTTTGCTGGCTCCCGCCCGCCCTGGGCGGGGTGGTCGCCAGCACCTCCGCCACCCCCAGGTGCCCGAGACCTCCGTTCCCCTGCCCAGGCGGGCGGCGGGGCCCTGCCGGGACGGGCGGGCCGCTGGGCTGACGGTAAGGCCCAAGCGCCTGCTGAGCTGCGCCTCAAGAGGCAGCCCGCCACCCCGCCGGCATCCACTGCCGAAGCAGCCTAGAAGGGCCCGATCTCGCCGCGATCGCGGAAGCTAAGCAGGGTCGGGCCTGGTTAGAACTTGGATGGGAGACCTCTAAGGAAGACCGGGTGCTCTAGGCTTTTTGCCCCCCGCTCCGCCTTCTCCTTTTGTCGCTCGCGGCGTTCGCGGCTATCTCCGCCCCCGCCCGGCACAGCTGCAAGCCCCACCTCCTCAGGCCCCTCCCACCACAGCCAGCGTCTGATGGGGCGCTCCCCGCCTGCCTGAGCGGCCAGGCGGCCAGAAGGCGTCCCTGGAAGGCAGAGGCACACCAGACGCTCCGGGGGTGGCCTGAAGGGAACCAGACGTGGCCGCGGACCCGGGGGCCGTCCGTGCGGCCCGCGAGCCCCTCGACCTGCACCTGGCCGCCCCCACTGCAGCCCAGCCCCGGCGCCGCCAC
This sequence comes from Tursiops truncatus, assembly GCF_011762595.2. NCBI lineage: Eukaryota > Metazoa > Chordata > Mammalia > Artiodactyla > Delphinidae > Tursiops > Tursiops truncatus. The sequence continues at coordinate 16,601 of NW_022983471.1, read as the reverse complement.
CTGTCTGCCGGGGTGGCTCTCCACAGCTCCATACGGAAAAAGCCGCCCCTCCGCCGTTTCGCCATGGCCGGGGGCGGGAGCGGGATCGAGGGCCCAGGCCGCTTCCCCGGGCCTGCCGGCCACCTGGGGCGGGGTCCTGAGCTCGGACGGTGGCGTGGGGGCGAGGGTGGCGTTGCTGGGTCTTAGGGGCCGTGCCAACTCAATGGTGGCTCCCAGTGGCTTCGGGCCAGCTTCTGTCGGGCAGGAGGGCCGGTCCGGTCTGCGTCTGAGCTGCGCCTAGCGCAGCGTGGGCGGGCAGGTGGGATGCCCAAGGGCCCGCGGTCTCCGGGCCCGGAAGCCTCCTGGGCCACTTCCCCGTGAGCGGCCTGCGGGATCTGGGGCGTGGCGCCTAGCTCCCAAAAGTTTGCTGGCTCCCGCCCGCCCTGGGCGGGGTGGTCGCCAGCACCTCCGCCACCCCCAGGTGCCCGAGACCTCCGTTCCCCTGCCCAGGCGGGCGGCGGGGCCCTGCCGGGACGGGCGGGCCGCTGGGCTGACGGTAAGGCCCAAGCGCCTGCTGAGCTGCGCCTCAAGAGGCAGCCCGCCACCCCGCCGGCATCCACTGCCGAAGCAGCCTAGAAGGGCCCGATCTCGCCGCGATCACGGAAGCTAAGCAGGGTCGGGCCTGGTTAGAACTTGGATGGGAGACCTCTAGGGAAGACCGGGTGCTCTAGGCTTTTTGCCCCCCGCTCCGCCTTCTCCTTTTGTCGCTCACGGCGTTCGCGGCTATCTCCGCCCCCGCCCGGCACAGCTGCAAGCCCCACCTCCTCAGGCCCCTCCCACCACAGCCAGCGTCTGATGGGGCGCTCCCCGCCTGCCTGAGCGGCCAGGCGGCCAGAAGGCGTCCCTGGAAGGCAGAGGCACACCAGACGCTCCGGGGGTGGCCTGAAGGGAACCAGACGTGGCCGCGGACCCGGGGGCCGTCCGTGCGGCCCGCGAGCCCCTCGACCTGCACCTGGCCGCCCCCACTGCAGCCCAGCCCCGGCGCCGCCACCTGTCTGCCGGGGTGGCTCTCCACAGCTCCATACGGAAAAAGCCGCCCCTCCGCCGTTTCGCCATGGCCGGGGGCGGGAGCGGGATCGAGGGCCCAGGCCGCTTCCCCGGGCCTGCCGGCCACCTGGGGCGGGGTCCTGAGCTCGGACGGTGGCGTGGGGGCGAGGGTGGCGTTGCTGGGTCTTAGGGGCCGTGCCAACTCAATGGTGGCTCCCAGTGGCTTCGGGCCAGCTTCTGTCGGGCAGGAGGGCCGGTCCGGTCTGCGTCTGAGCTGCGCCTAGCGCAGCGTGGGCGGGCAGGTGGGATGCCCAAGGGCCCGCGGTCTCCGGGCCCGGAAGCCTCCTGGGCCACTTCCCCGTGAGCGGCCTGCGGGATCTGGGGCGTGGCGCCTAGCTCCCAAAAGTTTGCTGGCTCCCGCCCGCCCTGGGCGGGGTGGTCGCCAGCACCTCCGCCACCCCCAGGTGCCCGAGACCTCCGTTCCCCTGCCCAGGCGGGCGGCGGGGCCCTGCCGGGACGGGCGGGCCGCTGGGCTGACGGTAAGGCCCAAGCGCCTGCTGAGCTGCGCCTCAAGAGGCAGCCCGCCACCCCGCCGGCATCCACTGCCGAAGCAGCCTAGAAGGGCCCGATCTCGCCGCGATCGCGGAAGCTAAGCAGGGTCGGGCCTGGTTAGAACTTGGATGGGAGACCTCTAGGGAAGACCGGGTGCTCTAGGCTTTTTGCCCCCCGCTCCGCCTTCTCCTTTTGTCGCTCGCGGCGTTCGCGGCTATCTCCGCCCCCGCCCGGCACAGCTGCAAGCCCCACCTCCTCAGGCCCCTCCCACCACAGCCAGCGTCTGATGGGGCGCTCCCCGCCTGCCTGAGCGGCCAGGCGGCCAGAAGGCGTCCCTGGAAGGCAGAGGCACACCAGACGCTCCGGGGGTGGCCTGAAGGGAACCAGACGTGGCCGCGGACCCGGGGGCCGTCCGTGCGGCCCGCGAGCCCCTCGACCTGCCCCTGGCCGCCCTCACTGCAGCCCAGCCCCGGCGCCGCCACCTGTCTGCCGGGGTGGCTCTCCACAGCTCCATACGGAAAAAGCCGCCCCTCCGCCGTTTCGCCATGGCCGGGGGCGGGAGCGGGATCGAGGGCCCAGGCCGCTTCCCCGGGCCTGCCGGCCACCTGGGGCGGGGTCCTGAGCTCGGACGGTGGCGTGGGGGCGAGGGTGGCGTTGCTGGGTCTTAGGGGCCGTGCCAACTCAATGGTGGCTCCCAGTGGCTTCGGGCCAGCTTCTGTCGGGCAGGAGGGCCGGTCCGGTCTGCGTCTGAGCTGCGCCTAGCGCAGCGTGGGCGGGCAGGTGGGATGCCCAAGGGCCCGCGGTCTCCGGGCCCGGAAGCCTCCTGGGCCACTTCCCCGTGAGCGGCCTGCGGGATCTGGGGCGTGGCGCCTAGCTCCCAAAAGTTTGCTGGCTCCCGCCCGCCCTGGGCGGGGTGGTCGCCAGCACCTCCGCCACCCCCAGGTGCCCGAGACCTCCGTTCCCCTGCCCAGGCGGGCGGCGGGGCCCTGCCGGGACGGGCGGGCCGCTGGGCTGACGGTAAGGCCCAAGCGCCTGCTGAGCTGCGCCTCAAGAGGCAGCCCGCCACCCCGCCGGCATCCACTGCCGAAGCAGCCTAGAAGGGCCCGATCTCGCCGCGATCGCGGAAGCTAAGCAGGGTCGGGCCTGGTTAGAACTTGGATGGGAGACCTCTAGGGAAGACCGGGTGCTCTAGGCTTTTTGCCCCCCGCTCCGCCTTCTCCTTTTGTCGCTCGCAGCGTTCGCGGCTATCTCCGCCCCCGCCCGGCACAGCTGCAAGCCCCACCTCCTCAGGCCCCTCCCACCACAGCCAGCGTCTGATGGGGCGCTCCCCGCCTGCCTGAGCGGCCAGGCGGCCAGAAGGCGTCCCTGGAAGGCAGAGGCACACCAGACGCTCCGGGGGTGGCCTGAAGGGAACCAGACGTGGCCGCGGACCCGGGGGCCGTCCGTGCGGCCCGCGAGCCCCTCGACCTGCACCTGGCCGCCCCCACTGCAGCCCAGCCCCGGCGCCGCCACCTGTCTGCCGGGGTGGCTCTCCACAGCTCCATACGCAAAAAGCCGCCCCTCCGCCGTTTCGCCATGGCCGGGGGCGGGAGCGGGATCGAGGGCCCAGGCCGCTTCCCCGGGCCTGCCGGCCACCTGGGGCGGGGTCCTGAGCTCGGACGGTGGCGTGGGGGCGAGGGTGGCGTTGCTGGGTCTTAGGGGCCGTGCCAACTCAATGGTGGCTCCCAGTGGCTTCGGGCCAGCTTCTGTCGGGCAGGAGGGCCGGTCCGGTCTGCGTCTGAGCTGCGCCTAGCGCAGCGTGGGCGGGCAGGTGGGATGCCCAAGGGCCCGCGGTCTCCGGGCCCGGAAGCCTCCTGGGCCACTTCCCCGTGAGCGGCCTGCGGGATCTGGGGCGTGGCGCCTAGCTCCCAAAAGTTTGCTGGCTCCCGCCCGCCCTGGGCGGGGTGGTCGCCAGCACCTCCGCCACCCCCAGGTGCCCGAGACCTCCGTTCCCCTGCCCAGGCGGGCGGCGGGGCCCTGCCGGGACGGGCGGGCCGCTGGGCTGACGGTAAGGCCCAAGCGCCTGCTGAGCTGCGCCTCAAGAGGCAGCCCGCCACCCTGCCGGCATCCACTGCCGAAGCAGCCTAGAAGGGCCCGATCTCGCCGCGATCGCGGAAGCTAAGCAGGGTCGGGCCTGGTTAGAACTTGGATGGGAGACCTCTAGGGAAGACCGGGTGCTCTAGGCTTTTTGCCCCCCGCTCCGCCTTCTCCTTTTGTCGCTCGCGGCGTTCGCGGCTATCTCCGCCCCCGCCCGGCACAGCTGCAAGCCCCACCTCCTCAGGCCCCTCCCACCACAGCCAGCGTCTGATGGGGCGCTCCCCGCCTGCCTGAGCGGCCAGGCGGCCAGAAGGCGTCCCTGGAAGGCAGAGGCACACCAGACGCTCCGGGGGTGGCCTGAAGGGAACCAGACGTGGCCGCGGACCCGGGGGCCGTCCGTGCGGCCCGCGAGCCCCTCGACCTGCACCTGGCCGCCCCCACTGCAGCCCAGCCCCGGCGCCGCCACCTGTCTGCCGGGGTGGCTCTCCACAGCTCCATACGGAAAAAAGCCGCCCCTCCGCCGTTTCGCCATGGCCGGGGGCGGGAGCGGGATCGAGGGCCCAGGCCGCTTCCCCGGGCCTGCCGGCCACCTGGGGCGGGGTCCTGAGCTCGGACGGTGGCGTGGGGGCGAGGGTGGCGTTGCTGGGTCTTAGGGGCCGTGCCAACTCAATGGTGGCTCCCAGTGGCTTCGGGCCAGCTTCTGTCGGGCAGGAGGGCCGGTCCGGTCTGCGTCTGAGCTGCGCCTAGCGCAGCGTGGGCGGGCAGGTGGGATGCCCAAGGGCCCGCGGTCTCCGGGCCCGGAAGCCTCCTGGGCCACTTCCCCGTGAGCGGCCTGCGGGATCTGGGGCGTGGCGCCTAGCTCCCAAAAGTTTGCTGGCTCCCGCCCGCCCTGGGCGGGGTGGTCGCCAGCACCTCCGCCACCCCCAGGTGCCCGAGACCTCCGTTCCCCTGCCCAGGCGGGCGGCGGGGCCCTGCCGGGACGGGCGGGCCGCTGGGCTGACGGTAAGGCCCAAGCGCCTGCTGAGCTGCGCCTCAAGAGGCAGCCCGCCACCCCGCCGGCATCCACTGCCGAAGCAGCCTAGAAGGGCCCGATCTCGCCGCGATCGCGGAAGCTAAGCAGGGTCGGGCCTGGTTAGAACTTTGGATGGGAGACCTCTAGGGAAGACCGGGTGCTCTAGGCTTTTTGCCCCCCGCTCCGCCTTCTCCTTTTGTCGCTCGCGGGCGTTCGCGGCTATCTCCGCCCCCGCCCGGCACAGCTGCAAGCCCCACCTCCTCAGGCCCCCTCCCACCACAGCCAGCGTCTGATGGGGCGCTCCCCGCCTGCCTGAGCGGCCAGGCGGCCAGAAGGCGTCCCTGGAAGGCAGAGGCACACCAGACGCTCCGGGGGTGGCCTGAAGGGAACCAGACGTGGCCGCGGACCCGGGGGCCGTCCGTGCGGCCCGCGAGCCCCCTCGACCTGCACCTGGCCGCCCCCACTGCAGCCCAGCCCCGGCGCCGCCACCTGTCTGCCGGGGTGGCTCTCCACAGCTCCATACGGAAAAAGCCGCCCCTCCGCCGTTTCGCCATGGCCGGGGGCGGGAGCGGGATCGAGGGCCCAGGCCGCTTCCCCGGGCCTGCCGGCCACCTGGGGCGGGGTCCTGAGCTCGGACGGTGGCGTGGGGGCGAGGGTGGCGTGCTGGTCTTAGGGGCCGTGCCAACTCAATGGTGGCTCCCAGTGGCTTCGGGCCAGCTTCTGTCGGGCAGGAGGGCCGGTCCGGTCTGGCGTCTGAGCTGCGCCTAGCGCAGCGTGGGCGGGCAGGTGGGATGCCCAAGGGCCCGCGGTCTCCGGGCCCGGAAGCCTCCTGGGCCACTTCCCCGTGAGCGGCCTGCGGGATCTGGGGCGTGGCGCCTAGCTCCCAAAGTTTGCTGGCTCCCGCCCGCCCTGGGGCGGGGTGGTCGCCAGCACCTCCGCCACCCCCAGGTGCCGAGACCTCCGTTCCCCCTGCCAGGCGGCGGCGGGGCCCTGCCGGGAACGGGCGGGCCGCTGGGCTGACGGTAAAGGCCAAGCGCCTGCTGAGCTGGCCTCAAGAGGCAGCCCGCCACCCCGCCCCACTCCCAGCCAAAGGGCCCGATCCCCCCTCGCCGGCAGGAAGCTAAGCAGGGTCGGGCCCGGTTAGAACTTGGAGGGAGACCTCTTAGGAAGACCGGGGCCCCCCGACCCCCGCCCCCCGCTCCGCCCCTCCCGCCCCGCCGCCCTCGCCCTATCCCGCCCCCGCCCGCCCAGCTGCAAGCCCCCCCCCCCCCCCCGCCCCCCACAGCCTCGGCCCCTCCCCCACCCGCCCCCTGCCCCCCCCGCCGGCCAGAAGGCCCAGCCCCCAGAAGCCCCCCCCCCCCCCCCCCCTCCGGGGGGCCCCTGAAGGGACCAACGTGGCCCCCGGACCCGGGCCTCCCACCCGGCCCGCCCGCCCCCCCGACCTGCCCCCCCGCCCCCCCTGCCCCCCCGGCGCCGCCACCTGTCTGCCGGGGTGGCTCTCCACAGCTCCATACGGAAAAAGCCGCCCCTCCGCCGTTTCGCCATGGCCGGGGGCGGGAGCGGGATCGAGGGCCAGGCCGCTTCCCCGGGCCTGCCGGCCACCTGGGGCGGGGTCCTGAGCTCGGACGGTGGCGTGGGGGCGAGGGTGGCGTTGCTGGGTCTTAGGGGCCGTGCCAACTCAATGGTGGCTCCCAGTGGCTTCGGGCCAGCTTCTGTCGGGCAGGAGGGCCGGTCCGGTCTGCGTCTGAGCTGCGCCTAGCGCAGCGTGGGCGGGCAGGTGGGATGCCCAAGGCCCGCGGTCTCCGGGCCCGGAAGCCTCCTGGGCCACTTCCCCGTGAGCGGCCTGCGGGATCTGGGCGTGGCGCCTAGCTCCCAAAGTTTTGCTGGCTCCCGCCCGCCCTGGGCGGGGTGGTCGCCAGCACCTCCGCCACCCCCAGGTGCCCGAGACCTCCGTTCCCCTGCCCTAGGCGGGCGGCGGGGCCCTGCCGGGACGGGCGGGACGCTGGGCTGACGGTAAGGGCCCCAAGCGCCTGCTGAGCTGCGCCTCAAGAGGCAGCCCGCCACCCCGCCGGCATCCACTGCCGAAGCAGCCTAGAAGGGCCCGATCTCGCCGCGATCACGGAAGCTAAGCAGGGTCGGGCTGGTTAGAAGTTGGATGGGAGACCTCTAGGGAAGACCGGGTGCTCTAGGCTTTTTGCCCCCCGCTCCGCCTTCTCCTTTTGTCGCTCGCGGCGTTCGCGGCTATCTCCGCCCCCGCCCGGCACAGCTGCAAGCCCCACCTCCTCAGGCCCCTCCCACCACAGCCAGCGTCTGATGGGGCGCTCCCCGCCTGCCTGAGCGGCCAGGCGGCCAGAAGGCGTCCCTGGAAGGCAGAGGCACACCAGACGCTCCGGGGGTGGCCTGAAGGGAACCAGACGTGGCCGCGGACCCGGGGGCCGTCCGTGCGGCCCGCGAGCCCCTCGACCTGCACCTGGCCGCCCCCACTGCAGCCCAGCCCCGGCGCCGCCACCTGTCTGCCGGGGTGGCTCTCCACAGCTCCATACGGAAAAAGCCGCCCCTCCGCCGTTTCGCCATGGCCGGGGGCGGGAGCGGGATCGAGGGCCCAGGCCGCTTCCCCGGGCCTGCCGGCCACCTGGGGCGGGGTCCTGAGCTCGGACGGTGGCGTGGGGGCGAGGGTGGCGTTGCTGGGTCTTAGGGGCCGTGCCAACTCAATGGTGGCTCCCAGTGGCTTCGGGCCAGCTTCTGTCGGGCAGGAGGGCCGGTCCGGTCTGCGTCTGAGCTGCGCCTAGCGCAGCGTGGGCGGGCAGGTGGGATGCCCAGGGCCCGCGGTCTCCGGGCCCGGAAGCCTCCTGGGCCACTTCCCCGTGAGCGGCCTGCGGGATCTGGGCGTGGCGCCTAGCTCCCAAAAGTTTGCTGGCTCCCGCCCGCCCTGGGCGGGGTGGTCGCCAGCACCTCCGCCACCCCCAGGTGCCCGAGACCTCCGTTCCCCTGCCTAGGCGGGCGGCGGGGCCCTGCCGGGACGGGCGGGCCGCTGGGCTGACGGTAAGGCCCAAGCGCCTGCTGAGCTGCGCCTCAAGAGGCAGCCCGCCACCCGCCGGCATCCACTGCCGAAGCAGCCTAGAAGGGCCCGATCTCGCCGCGATCGCGGAAGCTAAGCAGGGTCGGGCCTGGTTAGAACTTGGATGGGAGACCTCTAGGGAAGACCGGGTGCTCTAGGCTTTTTGCCCCCCGCTCCGCCTTCTCCTTTTGTCGCTCGCGGCGTTCGCGGCTATCTCCGCCCCCGCCCGGCACAGCTGCAAGCCCCACCTCCTCAGGCCCCTCCCACCACAGCCAGCGTCTGATGGGGCGCTCCCCGCCTGCCTGAGCGGCCAGGCGGCCAGAAGGCGTCCCTGGAAGGCAGAGGCACACCAGACGCTCCGGGGTGGCCTGAAGGGAACCAGACGTGGCCGCGGACCCGGGGGCCGTCCGTGCGGCCCGCGAGCCCCTCGACCTGCACCTGGCCGCCCCCACTGCAGCCCAGCCCCGGCGCCGCCACCTGTCTGCCGGGTGGCTCTCCACAGCTCCATACGCAAAAAGCCGCCCCTCCGCCGTTTCGCCATGGCCGGGGCGGGAGCGGGATCGAGGGCCCAGGCCGCTTCCCCGGGCCTGCCGGCCACCTGGGGCGGGGTCCTGAGCTCGGACGGTGGCGTGGGGGCGAGGGTGGCGTTGCTTGGGTCTTAGGGGCCGTGCCAACTCAATGGTGGCTCCCAGTGGCTTCGGGCCAAGCTTCTGTCGGGCAGGAGGGGCCGGTCCGGTCTGCGTCTGAGCTGCGCATAGCGCAGCGTGGGCGGGCAGGTGGGATGCCCAAGGGCCCGCGGTCTCCGGGCCCGGAAGCCTCCTGGCCACTTCCCGTGAGCGGCCTGCGGGATCTGGGGCGTGGCGCCTAGCTCCAAAAAGTTTGCTGGCTCCCGCCCGCCCTGGGCGGGGTGGGTCGCCAGCACCTCCGCCACCCCCAGGTGCCCGGAGACCTCCGTTCCCATGCCAGGCGGGCGGCGGGGCCCTGCCGGGACGGGCGGTGCCGCATGGGCTGACGGTAAGGCCCAAGCGCCTGCGAGCTGCGCCTCAAGAGGCCAGCCCGCCACCCCGCCGGCATCCACTGCCGAAGCAGCCTAGAAGGGCCCGATCTCGCCGCGATCAGCGGAAGCTAAGCAGGGTCGGGCCTGGTTAGAACTTGGATGGGAGACCTCATAGGGAAGACCGGGTGCTCTAGGCTTTTTGGCCCCCCGCTCCGCCTTCTCCTTTTGTCGCTCGCGGCGTTCGCGGCTATCTCCGCCCCCGCCCGGCACAGCTGCAAGCCCCACCTCCTCAGGCCCCCCCCCACCACAGTCAGCGTCTGATGGGGCGCTCCCCGCCTGCCTGAGCGGCCAGGCGGCCAGAAGGCGTCCCTGGAAGGCAGAGGCACACCAGACGCTCCGGGGGTGGCCTGAAAGGGAACCAGACGTGGCCGCGGACCCGGGGGCCGTCCGTGCGGCCCGCGAGCCCCTCGACCTGCACCTGGCCGCCCCCACTGCAGCCCAGCCCCGGCGCCGCCACCTGTCCTGCCGGGGTGGCTCTCCACAGCTCCATACGGCAAAAAGCCGCCCCTCCGCCGTTTCGCCATGGCCGGGGGGGGGAGCGGGATCGAGGGCCCAGGCCGCTTCCCCGGGCCTGCCGGCCACCTGGGGCGGGGTCCTGAGCTCGGACGGTGGCGTGGGGGCGAGGGTGGCGTTGCTGGGTCTTAGGGGCCGTGCCAACTCAATGGGTGGCTCCCAGTGGCTTCGGGCCAGCTTCTGTCGGGCAGGAGGGCCGGTCCGGTCTGCGTCTGAGCTGCGCCTAGCGCAGCGTGGGCGGGCCGGGGGGATGCCCAAGGGCCCGCGGTCGCCGGGCCCGGAAGCTCCTGGGCCACTTCCCCGTGAGCGGCCTGCGGGATCTGGGGCGTGGCGCCTAGCTCCCAAAAGTTTGCTGGCTCCCGCCCGCCCTGGGCGGGGTGGTCGCCAAGCACCTCCGCCACCCCCCAGGTGCCCGAGACCTCCGTTCCCCCTGCACAGGCGGGCGGCGGGGCCCTGCCGGGACGGGCGGGCCGCTGGGCTGACGGTAAGGCCCAAGCGCCTGCTGAGCTGCGCCTCAAGAGGCAGCCCGCCACCCCGCCGGCATCCACTGCCGAAGCAGCCTAGAAGGGCCGATCTCGCCGCGATCGCGGAAGCTAAGCAGGGTCGGAGCCTGGTTAGAATTTGGATGGAGACCTCTAGGGTAAGACCGGGTGCTCCTAGGCTTTTTGCCCCCCGCTCCGCCTTCTCCTTTTGTCGCTTCCGCGTCGGCGTTCGCGGCTATCTCCGCCCCCGCCCGGCCACAGCTGCAAGCCCCACCTCCTCAGGCCCCTCCCACCACAAGCCAGCGTCTGATGGGGCGCTCCCCGCCTGCCTGAGCGGCCAGGCGGCCAGAAGGCGTCCCTGGAAGGCAGAGGCACACCAGACGCTCCGGGGGTGGCCTGAAGGGAACCAGACGTGGCCGCGGACCCGGGGGCCGTCCGTGCGGCCCGCGAGCCCCCTCGACCTGCACCTGGCCGCCCCACTGCAAGCCCAGCCCCGGCGCCGCCACCTGTCTGCCGGGTGGCTCTCCACAGCTCCATACCAGAAAGCCGCCCCTACGCCGTTTCGCCATGGCCGGAGGCGGGAGCGGGCTCGAGGGCCCAGGCCCGCGTCCCCGGGCCTGCCGGCCAACCTGGGGCGGGGATCCTGAGCTCGGACGGTGGCGTGGGGGCGAGGGTGGCGTTGCTGGGTCCTTAGGGGCAGTGCCAACTCAATGGTGTCCTCCCAGTGGCTTTCGGGCCAGCTTCTTGTCGGGCAGGAGGGCCGGTCCGGGTCGGCGTCCTGGAGCTGCGCCTAGCGCAGCGTGGGCGGGCAGGTGGGATGCCCAAGGGCCCGCGGTCTCCGGGCCCGGAAGCCTCCTGGGCCACTTCCCCGTGAGCGGCCTGCGGGATCTGGGGCGTGGCGCCTAGCTCCCAAAAGTTTGCTGGCTCCCGCCCGCCCTGGGCGGGGTGGTCGCCAGCACCTCCGCCACCCCCAGGTGCCCGAGACCTCCGTTCCCCTGCCTAGGCGGGCGGCGGGGCCCTGCCGGGACGGGCGGGCCGCTGGGCTGACGGTAAGGCCCAAGCGCCTGCTGAGCTGCGCCTCAAGAGGCAGCCCGCCACCCCGCCGGCATCCACTGCCGAAGCAGCCTAGAAGGGCCCGATCTCGCCGCGATCGCGGAAGCTAAGCAGGGTCGGGCCTGGTTAGAAGTTGGATGGGAGACCTCTAGGGAAGACCGGGTGCTCTAGGCTTTTTGCCCCCCCGCTCCGCCTTCTCCTTTTGTCGCTCGCGGCGTTCGCGGCTATCTCCGCCCCCGCCCGGCACAGCTGCAAGCCCCACCTCCTCAGGCCCCTCCCACCACAGCCAGCGTCTGATGGGCGCTCCCCGCCTGCCTGAGCGGCCAGGCGGCCAGAAGGCGTCCCTGGAAGGCAGAGGCACACCAGACGCTCCGGGGGTGGCCTGAAGGGAACCAGACGTGGCCGCGGACCCGGGGCCCGTCCGTGCGCCCGCGAGCCCCCCGACCCCCCCCCCCCACTGCCCCAGCCCCGGCCCGCCACCTGTCCCCCCCCCCCCACCCCCCCCCCCCCCGCCCCCACCCCCCCCCCCCCCCCCCCCCCCCCCCCCCCCCCAGGCCCCCCCCCCCCTCCCGCCCCCCCAGCCAGCCCCCCCCCCCCCCCCCCCCCCCCCCCCCCCACCCCCCCCCCAGCTCCCCCCCCCCCCCCCCCCCCCCCGCCACCCCCCCCCCCCCCCCCCCCCCCCCCCCCCCCCCCCCCCCCCCCCCCCCCCCCCCCCCCCCCCCCCCCCCCTCCCCCCGACCCCCCACCCCCCCCCCCCCCCCCCCCCCCCCCCCCCCCCCCCCCCCCCCCCCCCCCCCCCCCCCCCCCCCCCCCCCCCCCCCCCCCCCCCCCCCCCCCCCCCCCCCCCCTGAAGGCCCCCCCCCCCCCCCCCCCCCCCCACCCCGGGGGCCGTCCGTGCGGCCCGCGAGCCCCTCGACCTGCACCTGGCCGCCCCCACACTGCAGCCCAGCCCCGGCGCCGCCACCTGTCTGCCGGGGTGGCTCTCCACAGCTCCATACGGAAAAAGCCGCCCCTCCGCCGTTTCGCCATGGCCGGGGGCGGGAGCGGGATCGAGGGCCCAGGCCGCTTCCCCGGGCCTGCCGGGCCACCTGGGGCGGGGTCCTGAGCTCGGACGGTGGCGTGGGGGCGAGGGTGGCGTTGCTGCTGGTCTTAGGGGGCCGTGCCAAAGCTCAATGGTGGCTCCCAGTGGCTTCGGGCCAGCTTCTGTCGGGCAGGAGGGCCGGTCCGGTCTGCGTCTGAGCTGCGCCTAGCGCAGCGTGGGCGGGCAGGTGGGATGCCCAAGGGCCCGCGGTCTCCGGGCCCGGAAGCCTCCTGGGCCACATTCCCCGTGAGCGGCCTGCGGGATCTGGGGCGTGGCGCCTAGCTCCCAAAAGTTTGCTGGCTCCCGCCCGCCCTGGGCGGGGTGGTCGCCAGCACCTCCGCCACCCCAGGTGACCCGAGACCTCCGTTCCCCTGCATAGGCGGGCGGCGGGGGCCCTGCCGGGACGGGCGGGCCGCTGGGCTGACGGTAAGGCCCAAGCGCCTGCTGAGCTGCGCCTCAAAGAGGCAGCCCGCCACCCCGCCGGCATCCACTGCCGAAGCAGCCTAGAAGGGCCCGATCTCGCCGCGATCACGGAAGCTAAGCAGGGTCGGGCCTGGTTAGAAGTTGGATGGGAGACCTCTAGGGAAGATCCGGGTGCTCTAGGCTTTTTGCCCCCCGCTCCGCCTTCTCCTTTTGTCGCTCGCGGCGTTCGCGGCTATCTCCGGCCCCGCCCGGCACAGCTGCAAGCCCCACCTCCTCAGGCCCCTCCCACCACAGCCAGACGTCTGATGGGGCGCTCCCCGCCTGCCTGAGCGGCCAGGCGGCCAAGAAGGCGTCCCTGGAAGGCAGAGGCACACCAGACGCTCCGGGGGTGGCCTGAAGGGAACCAGACGTGGCCGCGGACCCGGGGGCCGTCCGTGCGGCCCCGCGAGCCCCTCGACCTGCACCTGGCCGCCCCCACTGCAGCCCAGCCCCGGCGCCGCCACCTGTCTGCCGGGGTGGGCTCTCCACAGCTCCATACGCAAAAAGCCCGCCCCTCCGCCGTTTCGCCATGGCCGGGGGGCGGGGAGCGGGATCGAGGGCCCAGGCCGCTTCCCGTAGCCTGCCGGCCCACCTGGGGCGGGGTGCTGAGCTCGGACCGGTGGCGTGGGGGGCGAGGGTGGCGTTGCTGGGGTCTTAGGGGCCGTGCCAACTCAATGGTGGCTCCCAGTGGCTTCGGGCCAGCTTCTGTTCGGGCAGGAGGGCCGGTCCGGTCTGCGTCTGAGCTGCGCCTAGCGCAGCGTGGGCGGGCAGGTGGGATGCCCAAGGGACCCGCGGTCTCCGGGCCCGGAAGCCTCCTGGGCCACATTCCCCGTGAGCGGCCTGCGGGATCTGGGGCGTGGCGCCTAGCTCCCAAAAGTTTGCTGGCTCCCGCCCGCCCTGGGCGGGGTGGTCGCCAGCCACCTCCGCCACCCCCAGGTGCCCGAGACCTCCGTTCCCCTGCCCAGGCGGGCGGCGGGGCCCTGCCGGGACGGGCGGGCCGCTGGGCTGACGGTAAGGCCCAAGCGCCTGCTGAGCTGCGCCTCAAGAGGCAGCCCGGCCACCCTGCCGGCATCCACTGCCGAAGCAGCCTAGAAGGGCCCGATCTCGCCGCGATCACGGAAGCTAAGCAGGGTCGGGCCTGGTTAGAAGTTGGATGGGAGACCTCTAGGGAAGACCGGGTGCTCTAGGCTTTTTGCCCCCCGCTCCGCCTTCTCCTTTTGTCGCTCACGGCGTTCGCGGCTATCTCCGCCCCCGCCCGCACAGCTGCAAGCCCAACCTCCTCAGGCCCCTCCCACCACAGCCAGCGTCTGATGGGGCGCTCCCCGCCTGCCTGAGCGGCAGGCGGCCAGAAGGCGTCCCTGGAAGGCAGAGGCACACCAGACGCTCCGGGGGTGGCCTGAAGGGAACCAGACGTGGCCGCGGACCCGGGGGCCGTCCGTGCCGGCCCGCGAGCCCTCGACCTGCACCTGGCCGCCCCACTGCAGCCCAGCCCCGGCGCCGCCACCATGTCTGCCGGGGTGGGCTCTCCCAGCTCCATAACGAAAAAGCCGCCCCTCCGCGTTTCGCCATGGCCGGGGCGGGAGCGGGATCGAGGGCCCAGGCCGCTTCCCGGGCCTGCCGGCCACCTGGGGCCGGGGTGCTGAGCTCGGACGGTGGCGTGGGGGCGAGGGTGGCGTTGCTGGGTCTTAGGGGCCGTGCCAACTCAATGGTGGCTCCCAGTGGCTTCGGGCCAGCTTCTGTCGGGCAGGAGGGCCGGTCCGGTCTGCGTCTGAGCTGCGCCTAGCGCAGCGTGGGCGGGCAGGTGGGATGCCCAAGGGCCCGCGGTCTCCGGGCCCGGAAGCCTCCTGGGCCACTTCCCCGTGAGCGGCCTGCGGGATCTGGGGCGTGGCGCCTAGCTCCCAAAAGTTTTCTGGCTCCCGCCCGCCCTGGGCGGGGTGGTCGCCAGCACCTCCGCCACCCCCAGGTGCCCGAGACCTCCGTTCCCCTGCCTAGGCGGGCGGCGGGGCCCTGCCGGGACGGGCGGGCCGCTGGGCTGACGGTAAGGCCCAAGCGCCTGCTGAGCTGCGTCCTCAAGAGGGCAGCCCGCCACCCTGCCGGCATCCACTGCCGAAGCAGCTAGAAGGCCCGATCTCGCCGCGATCAGCGGAAGCTAGCACGGTCGGGGCCTGGTTAGAAGTTTGGATGGGAGACCTCTAGGGAAGACCGGGTGCTCTAGGCTTTTTGCCCCCCGCTCCGCCTTCTCCTTTTGTCGCTCGCGGCGTTCGCGGCTATCTCCGCCCCCGCCCGGCACAGCTGCAAGCCCCACCTCCTCAGGCCCCTCCCACCACAGCCAGCGTCTGATGGGGCGCTCCCCCGCCTGCCTGAGCGGCCAGGCGGCCAGAAGGCGTCCCTGGAAGGCAGAGGCACACCAGACGCTCCGGGGGTGGCCTGAAGGGAACCAGACGTGGCCGCGGACCCGGGGGCCGTCCCGTGCGGCCCGCGAGCCCCTCGACCTGCACCTGGCCGCCCCCACTGCAGCCCAGCCCCGGCGCCGCCACCTGTCTGCCGGGGTGGCTCTCCACAGCTCCATACGCAAAAAGCCGCCCCTCCGCCGTTTCGCCATGGCCGGGGGCGGGAGCGGGATCGAGGGCCCAGGCCGCTTCCCCGGGCCCTGCCGGCCACCTGGGGCGGGGTGCCTGGGCTCGGACGGTGGCGTGGGGGCGAGGGTGGCGTTGCTGGGTCTTAGGGGCCGTGCCAACTCAATGGTGGCTCCCAGTGGCTTCGGGCCAGCTTCTGTCGGGCAGGAGGGCCGGTCCGGTCTGCGTCTGAGCTGCGCCTAGCGCAGCGTGGGCGGGCGAGGTGGGATGCCCAAGGGCCCGCGGTCTCCGGCCCGGAAGCCTCCTGGGCCACTTCCCCGTGAGCGGCCTGCGGGATCTGGGGCGTGGCGCCTAGCTCCCAAAAGTTTGCTGGCGACCACCCCGCCCAGGGCGGGGTGGTCGCCAGCACCTCCGCCACCCCCAGGTGCCCGAGACCTCCGTTCCCCTGCCTAGGCGGGCGGCGGGGCCCTGCCGGGACGGGCGGGCCGCTGGGCTGACGGTAAGGCCCAAGCGCCTGCTGAGCTGCGCCTCAAGAGGCAGCCCGCCACCCCGCGGCATCCACTGCCGAAGCAGCCTAGAAGGGCCCGATCTCGCCGCGATCGCGGAAGCTAAGCAGGGTCGGGCCTGGTTAGAACTTGGATGGGAGACCTCTTAGGGAAGACCGGGTGCTCTAGGCTTTTTGCCCCCCGCTCCGCCTTCTCCTTTTGTCGCTCACGGCGTTCGCGGCTATCTCCGCCCCCGCCCGGCACAGCTGCAAGCCCCACCTCCTCAGGCCCCTCCCACCACAGCCAGCGTCTGATGGGGCGCTCCCCGCCTGCCTGAGCGGCCAGGCGGCCAGAGGCGTCCCTGGAAGGCAGAGGCACACCAGACGCTCCGGGGGTGGCCTGAAGGGAACCAGACGTGGCCGCGGACCCGGGGGCCGTCCGTGCGGCCCGCGAGCCCCTCGACCTGCCCTGGCCGCCCCCACTGCAGCCCAGCCCCGGCGCCGCCCCTGTCTGCCGGGGTGGCTCTCCACAGCTCCATACGCAAAAAGCCGCCCCTCCGCCGTTTCGCCATGGCCGGGGGCGGGAGCGGGATCGAGGGCCCAGGCCGCTTCCCCGGGCCTGCCGGCCACCTGGGGCGGGGTCCTGAGCTCGACGGTGGCGTGGGGGCGAGGGTGGCGTTGCTGGGTCTAGGGGCCGTGCCAACTCAATGGTGGCTCCCAGTGGCTTCGGGCCAGCTTCTGTCGGGCAGGAGGCCGGTCCGGTCTGCGTCTGAGCTGCGCCTAGCGCAGCGTGGGCGGGCAGGTGGGATGCCCAAGGGCCGCGGTCTCCGGGCCCGGAAGCCTCCTGGGCCACTTCCCCGTGAGCGGCCTGCGGGATCTGGGGCGTGGCGCCTAGCTCCCAAAAGTTTGCTGGCTCCCGCCCAGCCCTGGGCGGGGTGTCGCCAGCACCTTCCGCCACCCCAGGTGCCCGAGACCTCCGTTCCCCTGCCTAGGCGGGCGGCGGGGCCCTGCCGGGACGGGCGGGCGCTGGGCTGACGGTAAGGCCCAAGCCCTGCTGGCTGCGCCTCAAGAGGCAGCCCGCCACCCGGCCCGGCATCCACTGCCCGAAAGCGCCTGAAGGGCCCGATTTCGCCGCGATTCCGGCGGAAGCTAAGCAGGGTCGGGCCCTG
>NW_022983470.1:83685-138894 GCF_011762595.2 Tursiops truncatus | reverse complement strand
AGAGAATACAGTATCCCATCCTTTAAAAATATTTTTATTGTCAAATATACATAACATGAAATTTACCATTTTAACAATTTTGTGTATAATTCAGTGACATTAAACACTATCCACCTCCAAACTTGTTCATCAGTCCAAACTGAAACTATGTACTCATTGCCCATTAAACAGTAACTCTCTATTATTATCTCCCCCTAGTCCCAGGTAACCACTATTCTACTTTCTGTCTCTACGACTGTGAGTCTTTTTTTTTTTTTTTTTGCAGTACGTGGGCCTCTCACTGTTGTGGCCTCTCCCGTTGCAGAGCACAGGCTCCGGACGCACAGGATCCAGACGCACAGGCTCAGCAGCCATGGCTCACGGGCCCAGCTGCTCCGCGGCATGTGGGATCTTCCCAGACCGGGGCATGAACCCGTGTCCCCTCCATAGGCAGGTGGACTCTCAACCACTGCGCCACCAGGGAAGCCCGACTGTGAATCTTTTAGGTACCTTATATTAGGACAATATTTGCCCTTTTGCCTCTGGCTTATTTTACTTTGCATGATACAGACACACTTTGCATAATATTTCCAAGGTGCATCCATGTTGTAGCATGTATCAGAATTTCATCCCTTTTAAAGTTTGATTAATGTCCCCATTATATGTATGTGTATATATATATATATATATATATATATATATATATATACACACTCATACCACAAAAAATGTATATATACATATATCTACACACACAACACATTTTGTTTATCCATTCATCTGTCGATGGACATTTGGGTTGTTTTTACCTTTTGGTTATGGTGACTAATGTTGATATGAACATCAGTGTACAAATATCTCTTCAAGTCCCTGCTTTCAGTTATTTTCAATATATACCTAGATTTGAAATTACTGGATTATATGGTAATTCTATGCTTAATTTTTTTGAGGATGTACCATGTCGTTTTCCACAGCGGCTGCACCATTTTACATTTCTACTAGCAATGCACAAGGGTTCAAATTTCCCTACATACTCACCAACACTTGCTATTTTCTGGTTTGTTTTGGAGGGGCAGAGGGGGGAGAAATAGTCATCCTAATGGGTGTGAGGTGGTATCTTATTGTGGTTTTGATTTGCATTTCCCTAATGAGTAGTGATGTTGAGCATCTTTTCAAGTGCTATTGGTCATTTATATATCTTCTTTGGGGAAATGTCTATTCAAGTCTTTGTCCATTTTTTAATTGGTTTGTTTATTTAAATTGAGATGTTTTTGAATTTGTTGTTGCTGAGTTGTAGGAGTTCTTTATATGTTCTGGATATTAATCCCTTATGAGATATATGATTTGCAAATATTTTCCCCTATTCCATGGATTGCCTTTTCACTCTCTAGATAATGCCTTTTGATGCACAAAAGTTTTAAATTTTGATGAAGTACTATTTATCCATTTTTTTATTGCCTATGCAATTGGTGTTATGTCCAAGGAATCATTGCCAAATCCAATGTCATGGAGATTTCCCCCTATGTTTTCTTCGAAGAGTTTGATAGTTTTACCTCATATGTTTATGTCTTTGATCCATTTTGAGTTAATTTTTGTATATGATGTAAGGTAAGGGCCCACACACATTCTTTTCCATGTGGATATCCAGTTTTCTCAGAACCAATTATCGCATTAACTGTCTTTTCCCCATTGACTGGTCTTGGCATCCTTGTCAAAAATCATTTGAATATATATATATAATATATATATATATATATATATATATATATATATATTTCTGGGCTCTCTATTATATTGGTCTACATGTCTGTCTTTATGTAAGTACTACACTGTTTTGATTAATGTAACCTGTGGTGAGCTTTGAAATTAGGAAGTGTGAAGCTTCCAACTTTGTTCTCCTCTGTTGATTGTTTTGTTTTCTATATCTGTGAGTCTATTTATATTGATATACAGAAAAACTAGTGGTTACCAAAGGGGAGAAGGAGAGGGAGAAGGAAAGGGAGAGGGTAAAATTAGGGGTATGAGATTAAGAGATACAAACTACGATGTATAAAATAGATAAGGATAGCACAGGGAATTATAGCCATTGTCTTGTAATAAATTTTAATGAAGCATAATCTGTAAAAATACTGAATAACTATGCTGTACACCTGAAACTAATATAGTATTGTAAATCAACCAATACTTCAATAAAAAAAGATTGTTTTGACTATTTGGGGTCCCATGAAATTGTATATGAAATTTAGGATTTTTCTTTTATTTCTACAAAAAAAATTGTTGGGATTTTGATAGGGATTGCATTGAATATGTAGATCACTTAGGGTAGTATTGTCATCTTAACAATATTAAGTCTTCCAATCTGTAAACATAGGGTGTCTTTCCATTTATTTATCTTTAATTTTTTTCAGCAAAGTTTTATAGTATTCATTATACAAGGGTTTTGCTTATTTCGTTAACTTTATTTTTAAGTATTTTATTCTTTTTTGATACTATCCTAAATAGAATTGTCACCCTAATTTCCTTTTGGGATTGTTTACCATTAGTGTATAGAAATGAAACTTCCTTTCTTTTTTGCGTAATGATTTTATATTCTCTAACTTTGTTGAGTTCATTCATTAGCTCTACCAGGGGTGTGTGTGTGTGTGTGTGTGTGTGTGTGTGTGTGTGTGTGTGTGTGTGTGTGTAGAATCTTTAGGGTTTTCTACATATAAGATCATGTCATCTGCAAACAGAGATTTTACTTCTTCCTTTCCACTTTGGATGCCTTTTATTCTTTTCTTGCCTAATAGCTTTGGCTAAAACTTGTAACTCTGTGCTGAATAGAAGTAATGAAAGCAGTATCCTTGTCTTCTTCCTGATCTTAGAGGAAAAGCTTTCAGTCTTTTACCATTGAGTATGATGTTAGCTGTACATTTTTCATATATGGCCTTTATCATGTTGAGAAATTTCCTCCTATTCCTAGTTTGTTGAGTGTTTTTTCATGAGTGGCTGTTGAATTTTGTCACGTGCTTTCTGCATCAGTTGAGATGATCATGTGGGTTTTTCCCCTTCATTCTGTTATTGGGATGTGTTAGATTGATTGATTTTGGTATGTTAAAACATCTTTGCCTTCCAGGAATAAATCCCACTTGGCCATGGTGTATAATCCTTTTAAGGTGTATAATCCTTTTAATATGCTGCTGAATTCAGTTTGCTAGTGTTTTTGCATCAATGTTCATGAGAGATATTTGTCTACAGTTTTCTTTCCTTGTGGTACATTTTTCTTGCTTTGGTATCATGGTAAAGCTGGCCTCATAAGAATGAGTTAGGAATTGATTTACCCTCTTCAATTTTGGGGGAAAGTTTGAGATGGATAGGTATTAATTCTTCTTTAAATGTTTCATAGAATTCACCAGTGAAGCCATCTGATCCAGAACTCTTCTTTGTGCTTCTTATCCTTTTAACACTCAACCCTGATTCAGAGTTGTCTGCTTACCTAGGAGGAAGGTCCTAATATCAATCAGGAAACCCTGGTCTCAGTCAGTGATCTCCAAAGTGGGGATGTTTACCCCCTTGGTGCCTAAGGTGATCTACGGAGATGTGGGAAGTTATTATAATTCTAATTTTTAGCTCTTAAATCCCCATTTTTGTGCATGTTCTATAGAGTATGATATACACATATTATCACCTTTAATGAAAGCATTTATTTGTAGAGCTATGACTGTTAGGATGTAGGATTGTGCCTCTTTGTACCCTCTTTTCTTTGACCCTCATATTGCCCTTTCAGATCATATAGAGCAAGACTATCCCAAGTAGGATAAATCTTGTTCTTACAACATTCTGCAGTGCTTACATACTCCCTTAGTGTACAGGGCAAACACTACTCCCAAGCCAATTCCATTTGTTTCTCTGTGTGTGACATAGTTTCTCCTCCTGTTACCATTTATAGTCATCTTCCTCTAGATGTGTTCAATTATTAATTTTTTCTTACAAAATCTAGTATCAAGAACTCCAAAGTATGTTGCTATCAGTACTGAGGATAGTGAAATGGCTAGTGTTGCTTCTCACTATCTGACTTTATTGGCCTACAGATCACACATAATTAATTTCCAAACTACAACTGACCATGACATTTATACTCATTGATTCATTTATTCAGATGTTTTTGGAGCACATTATATTTACTCTTCTAGGTACTGAAAAGACTTGGCCCCTGCTTTCAGTGACTTTAATCTATATGATGTCCCTGAAAAATACAAACAAAACTTGCATATGTAAACTATATCTCAATAAGTTTAGTTTTATAAAAGCTGTGTTACAATATAGACTGTAATAAATAACATTTGAACATTGGGATAATCAGGAAAAGCTTTCTAGAAGAAGTGTCATTTGAATAAGAAATAAGTGGGGCCATGGTGTAATACAAAAGTGAATGTTTTTTATTAATGTCTAGCAGAGGAATATGGACTTAATCCTGAAAGCAATAATGAATAATTGAAAGGTTTTACTCAGGGAAGTGACATGCTCATATGTGTGTATCAGAAATTACTTTGGCTGTTTTTTGAAGAATGGGCTGGAGATAGGTAAAAATATAAGGGAGAGATAATAAAGGCCTAGGCTAAAGTGTTGGCAAGCAGGTTAGAGAGTAGGGGGGCAAGTGGAAATATACTTAGGTGAGGAATAGTAGTTGATTTTATGTGCAGAGTGAGATAGAGATATCTTTGTGCTGGGCTTCTCATGAGAATTTATTGTCAACTTTTCAGGAATTTTGAGAGCTGTTTGTTAACCATTGGCAGCTTGAGATAGTCATGGTAGTCATAGTTGCATCGTGGAAATGAGGAAATACTACAAATCAGGGTTTGTTTGTTTATTAGTATGTTTCCTCAGAGAGATAGTTTTCCAGCCTACACTGTGGTACTGTATGGGGTGGATGGATAGACAGTAGGTCCATTCAAAGAGATGGAGTTTCTAGTAAGAGGAGTAACTGATGTATGTAGAGGAGGGCACTGAATCCAGATTTAGGCATAGTGCTTATGAGGTACATGTAGAACACTCAGGTGGATATTTCCCCTTGGATAGTCAGATCCAGATGTCAGATGAAAGGTAGAGACTGGAGAGAGATATAGTTGAGATGCATATATTTTGGATGTAATGTATATAAGTAGTATTTGCAATGGTAGGGATAGATGTGGTCATCCAAGTGGAGCTTGGAAAAGAGAAGAGGCCTAGGAAAGAGTTCTAGAGAACAATTAAATTAAGGGCCAGGATAAAGAGCCTACAAAAGAGACCAAGAAGTAACAGTAAAAATGTGTTCAAGAAGCCAAAGGAGAATTTCAAGAAGTATGGAATTATAAAATATATAAAATTCTGCAGAGATACAATAGGAACAGAAAAATGTTGATTGCATTCACCACCTATGAGGTCATTGGTCACATTGTAGAGACAAGTGAAGTGGTGGGAATCAAAGCTGAATTCCAGGGGTATGAATAAGAAATGAGAGGTAAGACAGTAGCAAAAAAGAAGTATAAAATACTCCTAATGTTTATTAAGCTAATGTTTATTAAGCAGCTACTTTGAACTTCTAAACACTTTACATATACTAACTCAATTAATCCATATCACAACTCTGTGAAGTAGGTATTTTTACTATCCCCATTTTATAGGCAATAATAGTCACTAACATTTCATATCATGCTTTATGCATGTCAGACACAATTCTAATTGCTTCAAAATATATTTCCTCACTGAATTCTTTCAATAACCTAGAAAGTTAAGTACTACTATTAGCCTCATTTTAGCAATGAGACAGTGGAGGCACAGAAAGGATAGGAAGCATGCTTAAGATAACAAAGTTGGGAAGTGGCAGAGCTGGCTTAAACCCAATCAGGCTGGATTTAGAGCCCATGCTATTAATCAGTAGTTAACCATGATTTTCTCAAGAAGCTCCAACAAGGAGAAAAGATGAAAAAAGAAAAGGGGGCATGAGTACAAAATAAGGAAGAGATTGAAAGTGCACGAGAGTAGTAAATTAATAAAGAAAATCCCTGAGGAGACAGGAAGAAGTAAATTCAAAGAGCAGGTTGGGAGTGGTGTAGGGTGTGCTTTACCCCAGAGGAAGGCAAGGTCATCCACACTGTCAGAGGGAAGGTGGGCAGGATGAGTAAAGATACAGATAGGTTTGGTTGTTGCCAAGGAGGAAGAGGAGGAAACTGAGATTGTTCCAATCTGGCAACCTATATTTTTTAGAAAAACAGTTTGAGTAATGTTCTCTGATGAATGATTGGAAATAGCTTCTGGGCTTCCCTGGTGGCGCAGTGGTTGAGAGTCCGCCTGCCGATGCAGGGGACGCGGGTTTGTGCCCCGGTCCGGGAAGATCCCACATGCCGCGGAGCGGCTGGGCCCGTGAGCCATGGCTGTTGAGCCTGTGCGTCCGAAAGAAATAGCTTCTGAGTAAAATAGGAGAAGGAGCAGGATAGAGACATGTAAAAGGGTTGCTAGTGGTATGGAAGACATCGATTCACTTGACTGCACAATTGGTGCTCTGCTTTGCAGTCTAGGTTCTATAGGACAGGGGCCCAGCATTAACCTACAAACATTATTCTGGGTTTTCCTTTCATCTCCTTAAGAAATCCAGATTTTGGCAGAGAGGCAGTATTGAACAGAGGAAAGAGCTTCTACAAGCTTAGGAGTCAGACACGTCTAGATTCAAATCCTTGCTCTTTACAACATGCCCAAAACCTTCTCAACAGCTCCTTCAAGGCAGCAAGTTTCTCATGGCAGTAAGCTCTTTCCCCACCCCACTATACTTATGAAGCATCAAGGAGTGAGGAAAATGACAGAAATTTGAAAGACTGAGCCTTTCTCAATAGAGACTGAATTCTCCCAAAGAGATTACTTAAACCAGCAGGTGTCTGATATAGCACTTATTAAAAGTTTTAAAGCTTAAGGTCTCCCTCCCCTGTCTCCCTGTCATTTCCAAGAGTTGGGAATGGTGGGAGTTATGATGAATTTTTGTAAATAATAGAAAATAAAGATGTGGAAGATGTGATGTTTTCTTTGGAGAAAAAAAAAGAACCACTCTGGCTGTACCACTTCCTAGCTTGATTTCTTTAGGCAAATAAACTCTCTAAGGTTTACTTTCTTTACCTATAAATTTTAGAAAATAATATTTATGTCATAGAATTGTTGTGGGGATAAAATAAGGCTATAGGAAGGCGGAAGATGGCGGAAGAGTAAGACGCGGAGATCACCTTCCTCCCCACAGATACACCAGAAATACATCTACACGTGGAACAACTCCTACAGAACACCTACTGAAGGCTGGCAGAAGACCTCAGACCTCCCAAAAGGCAAGAAACTCCCCAGTACCTGGGTAGGGCAAAAGAAAAAACAGAGACAAAAGAATAGGGACGGCACCTGCACCAGTGGGAGGGAGCTGTGAAGGAGGAAAAGTTTCCACACTCTAGGAAGCCCCTTCGCGGGCGGAGACTGCGGGAGGCGGAGGGGGGAGCTTCGAAGCTGCGGAGGAGTGCACAGCAACAGGTGCGGAGGGCAAAGCGGGGAGATTCCCGCACAGAGGATCGGTGCCGACCGGCACTCACCAGCCCGAGAGGCTTGTCTGCTCACCCGCCGGGGCGGGCGGGGCTGCGAGCTGAGGCCGGAGCGCAGGGAGAGGACTGGGGTTGGCGGCTTGAACATAGCCTGAAGGGATTAGTGCACCACAGCTAGCCGGGAGGGAGTCCGGGGAAAAGCCTGCACCTGCAGAAGAGGCAGGAGACTTTTCCTTCCCTCTTTGTTTCCTGGGGCGTGAGGAGAGGGGTTTAAGAACGCTGCTTAAAGGAACTCCAGAGACGGGCGCGAGCCGCGGCTAATAGCGCGAACCCCAGAGACGGGCGCGAGCCACGGCTGAAAGCGCGGACCCCAGAGACGGGCGCGAGCCGCGGCTGAAAGCGCGGAATCCAGAGACGGGCGCGAGCCGCGGCTGAAAGCGCGGAACCCAGAGACGGGCGCGAGCCGCGGCTGAAAGCGCGGAATCCAGAGACGGGCGCAAGCCGCGGCTAAAAGCGCGGACCCCAGAGGCGGGCGGGAGACGTTAAGGCTGCTGCTGCCGCCACCGAGGGCCCTGTGTGCGAGCACAGGTCACTCTCCACACCCCTCCTCCGCGGAGCCTGTGCAGCCCGCCACTGCCGGATTCCCGGGATCCAGGGACAACTTCCCCGGGAGAGCGCACAGCGCGCCTCAGGCTGGTGCAAAGTCACGCCGGCCTTTGCCACCGCAGGCCCGCCCCGCACTCTGTGCCCCTCCGTCCCCGCCGGCCTGAGTGCGCCAGAGCCCCCAATCAGCGGCTCTTTTAACCCCATCCTGTCTGAGCAAAAAACAGACGCCCTCCAGCGATCTACACGCAGTGGCAGGGCCAAATCCAAAGCTTAGCCCTGGGAGCTGTGAGAACAAAGAAGAGAAAGGGAAATCTCTCCCAGCAGCCTCAGAAGCAGCGGATTAAAGCTCCACAATCAACTTGATGTACCCTGCATCTGTGGAATACCTGAATAGACAACCAATCATCCCAAATTAAGGAAGTGGACTTTAGGAGGAAGATCTATGATATTTTCCCCTTTCCTCTTTTTGTGAATGTGTATGTGTATGCTTCTGTGTGAGATCTTGTCTGTATAGTCTTGCTTCCACCATTTGTCCTAGGGTTCTATCCGTCCATGTTTTTTTTCTTAATAATTTTTTTTCTTAATAATTAATTTTAATAACCTTATTATACTTTACCTTCGTTCTTTCTTTCTTTCTTTCCGTCCTTCCTTCCCTCCTTTAGACAACGAATCATCCCAAATTGAGGAGGTGGTCTCTGACAGCAAGATTTAGGATTTTTCCCCATTTACCTCTTTTAGTGAGGGTGTATGTGTATGCTTCTGTGTAAGATTTTGTCTGTATAGCTCTGCTTCCAACATTTGTCCTAAGGTTCTTTCCGTCCCTTTTTTTTTTTTTTCTAAATAAGAAGTTTTTAATTCAATAACTTTATTATACTTTATTTTATTTTTACTGTATCTTCTTTCTTTCTTTTTTCCTTCTTTCCCTCCTTCCTTCCTTCCTCCCTCCCTCCCTCCCTCCTTTCTTTCCTTCTTGCCTTCTTTCCTTCTTTGCTTCTTTCTTTCTTTCTTCCTTCCTTCCTACCCTCCTTTCCTTCTTTCTTTCCTCATACTTCTACTAATTCCCTCTACTTTTTCTCCCTTTTATCCTGAGCCTGTGGATGAAAAGCTTTTGGTGCTCCAGCCAGGAGGCAGGGCTCTGCCTCTGAGGTAGGACAGCCAACTTCAGGACACTGATCAACAAGAGACCTCCCAGCTCCACATAATATCAAACGGCGAAAATCTCCCAGAGACCTCCATCTTAACACCAGCACCCAGCTTCACTCAACGACCAGCAAGCCACAGTGCTGGAAAACCTATGCCAAACAACTAGCAAAACAGGAACACAACCCCACCCATTAGCAGAGAGGCTGCCTAAAACCATAATAAGGCCACAGACACCCCCAAACACACCACCAGACGTGAACCTGCCCACTAGAGAGACAAGATCCAGCCTCATCCACCACAACACAGGCACTAGCCCCCTCCACCAGGAAGCCTACACAACCCACTGAACCAACCTTAGCCACTGGAGACAGACATCAAAAACAGGAGGAACTACAAACCTGCAGCCTGCAAAAAGGAGACCCCAAACACAGTAAGATAAGCAAAATGAGAAGACAGAAAAACACACAGCAGATAAAGGAGCAAGATAAAAATGCACCAGACCTAACAAATGAAGAGGAAATAGGCAGTCTACCTGAAAGAGAATTCAGAATAATGATAGTAAGGTTGATCCAAAATCTTGGAGATAGAATGGACAATAGATTGGACAAAATGCAAGAATCAGTTAACAAGGACCTAGAAGAACTAAAGATGAAACAAGCAACGATGAACAACACAATAAATGAAATTAAAAGTACTCTAGATGGGATCAATAGCAGAATAACTGAGGCAGAAGAACGGATAAGTGACCTGGAAGATAAAATAGTGGAAATAACTACTGCAGAGCAGAATAAAGAAAAAAGAATGAAAAGAACTGAGGACAGTCTCAGAGACCTCTGGGACAACATTAAACGCACCAACATTGGAATTATAGGGGTTCCAGAAGAAGAAGAGAAAAAGAAAGGGACTGAGAAAATATTTGAAGAGATTATAGTTGAAAACTTCCCTAATATGGGAAAGGAAATAGTTAATCAAGTCCAGGAAGCACAGAGAGTCCCATACAAGATAAACACAAGGAGAAATACGCCAAGACACATATTAATCAAACTGTCAAAAATTAAATACAAAGAAAGCATATTAAAAGCAGCAAGGGAAAAACAACAAATAACACATAAGGGAATCCCCATAAGGTTAACAGCTGATCTCTCAGCAGAAACCCTACAAGCCAGAAGGGAGTGGCAGGACATACTGAAAGTGATGAAGGAGAAAAACATGCAGCCAAGACTACTCTACCCAGCAAGGATCTCATTCAGATTTGATGGAGAAATTAAAACCTTTACAGACAAGCAAAAGCTGAGAGAGTTCAGCACCACCAAACCAGCTTTACAACAAATGCTAAAGGATCTTCTCTAGGCAAGAAACACAAGAGAAGGAAAAGACCTATAATAACGAACCCAAAACAATTTAGAAAATGGGAATAGGAACATACATATCGATAATTACCTTAAATGTAAATGGACTAAATGCTCCCACCAAAAGACACAGATTAGCTGAATGGATACAAAAACAAGACCCTTATATATGCTGTCTACAAGAGACCCACTTCAGACCTAGAGACACATACAGACTGAAAGTAAGGGGATGGAAAAAGATATTCCATGCAAATGGAAGCCAAAAGAAAGCTGGAGTAGCAATTCTCATATCAGACAAAATAGACTTTAAAATAAGGACTATTAAAAGAGACAAAGAAGGACACTACATAATGATCAAGGGATCGATCCAAGAAGAAGATATAACAATTGTAAATATTTATGCACCCAACATAGGAGCACCACAATACATATAGCAAATACTAACAGCCATAAAAGGGGAAATCGACAGTAACACATTCATAGTAGGGGACTTAAACACCCCACTTTCACCCATGGACAGATCATCCAAAATGAAAATAAATAAGGAAACACAAGCTTTAAATGATACATTAAACAAGATGGACTTAATTGATATTTATAGGACACTCCATCCAAAAACAACAGAATACACATTTTTCTCAAGTGCTCATGGAACATTCTCCAGGATAGATCATATCTTAGGTCACAAATCAAGCCTTGGTAAATTTAAGAAAATTGAAATTGTATCAAGTATCTTTTCTGACCACAACGCCATGAGACTAGATATCAATTACAGGGAAAGATCTGTAAAAAATACAAACACATGGAGGCTAAACAATACACTACTTAATAATGAAGAGATCAATGAAGAAATCAAAGAGGAAATCAAAAAATACCTAGAAACAAATGACAATGGAGACACAACGACCCAAAACCTGTGGGATGCAGCAAAAGCAGTTCTAAGGGGGAAGTTTATAGCAATACAAGCCCACCTTAAGAAGCAGGAAACATCTCGAATAAACAACCTAACCTTGCACCTCAAGCAATTAGAGAAAGAAGAACAAAAAAACCCCAAAGCTAGCAGAAGGAAAGAAATCATAAAAATCAGATCAGAAATAAATGAAAAAGAAATGAAGGAAACAATAGCAAAGATCAATAAAACTAAAAGCTGGTTCTTTGAGAAGATAAACAAAATAGATAAACCACTAGCCAGACTCATCAAGAAAAAAAGGGAGAAGACTCAAATCAATAGAATTAGAAATGAAAAAGGAGAGGTAACAACTGACACTGCAGAGATAAAAGAGATCATGAGAGATTACTACAAGCAACTCTATGCCAATAAAATGGACAATCTGGAAGAAATGGACAAATTCTTAGAAATGCACAACCTGCCAAGACTGAATCAGGAAGAAATAGAAAATATGAACAGACCAATCACAAGCACTGAAATTGAAACTGTGATTAAAAATCTTCCAACAAAGAAAAGCCCAGGACCAGATGGCTTCACAGGCGAATTCTATCAAACATTTAGAGAAGAGCTAACACCTATCCTTCTCAAACTCTTCCAAAATATAGCAGAGGGAGGACCACTCCCTAACTCCTTCTACGAGGCCACCATCACCTTGATACCAAAACCAGACAAGGATGTCACAAAGAAAGAAAACTACAGGCCAATATCACTGATGAACATAGATGCAAAACTCCTCAACAAAATACTAGCAAACAGAATCCAACAGCACATTAAAAGGATCATACACCATGATTAAGTGGGGTTTATTCCAGGAATGCAAGGATTCTTCAATATACACAAATCTATCAATGTGATAAACCATATTAACAAATTGAAGGAGAAAAACCATATGATCATCTCAATAGATGCAGAGAAAGCTTTTGACAAAATTCAACACCCATTTATGATAAAAACCCTGCAGAAAGTAGGCATAGAGGGAACTTTCCTCAACATAATAAAGGCCATATATGACAAGCCCACAGCAAACATCATCCTCAATGGTGAAAAACTGAAAGCATTTCCACTAAGATCAGGAACAAGACAAGGTTGCCCACTCTCACCACTCTTATTCAACATTGTTTTGGAAGTTTTAGCCACAGCAATCAGAGAAGAAAAGGAAATAAAAGGAATCCAAATTGGAAAAGAAGAAGTAAAGCTGTCACTGTTTGCAGATGACATGATCCTATCCATAGAGAACCCTAAAGATGCTACCAGAAAACTACTAGAGCTAATCAATGAATTTGGTAAAGTGGCAGGATACAAAATTAATGCACAGAAATCTCTGGCATTCCTATATACTAATGATGAAAAATCTGAAAGTGAAATGAAGAAAACACTCCCATTTACCATTGCAACAAAACGAATAAAATATCTAGGAATAAACCTACCTAAGGAGACAAAAGACCTGTATACAGAAAATTATAAGACACTGATGAAAGAAATTAAAGATGATATAAATAGATGGAGAGATATACCATGTTCTTGGATTGGAAGAATCAACATTGTGAAAATGACTCTACTACCCAAAGCAATCTATAGATTCAATGCAATCCCTATCAAACTACCACTGGCATTCTTCACAGAACTAGAACAAAAAATTTCACAATTTGTATGGAAACACAAAAGACCCCGAATAGCCAAAGCAATCTTGAGAACGAAAGAAGGAACTGGAGGAATCAGGCTCCCTGACTTCAGACTATACTACAAAGCTACAGTCATCAAGACAGTATGGTACTGGCACAAAAACAGAAAGATAGATCAATGGAACAGGATAGAAAGCCCAGAGATAAACCCATGCACATATGGACACCTTATCTTTGATAAAGGTGGCAGTAATGTACAATGGAGAAAGGACAGCCTCTTCAATAAGTGGTGCTGGGAAAACTGGACAGGTACATGTAAAAGTATGAGATTAGATCACTCCCTAACACCATACACAAAAATAGGCTCAAAATGGATTAAAGACCTAAATGTAAGGCCAGAAACTATCAAACTCTTAGAGGAAAACATAGGCAGAACACTCTATGACATAAATCAAAGCAAGATCCTTTCTGACCCACCTCCTAGAGTAATGGAAATAAAAACAAAAATAAACAAATGGGACCTAATGAAACTTCAAAGCTTTTGCACAGCAAAGGAAACCATAAAGAAGACCAAAAGAGCACCCTGAGAATGGGAGAAAATATTTGCAAATGAAGCAACCGACAAAGGATTAATCTCCAAAATTTACAAGCAGCTCATGCAGCTCAATAACAAAAAAACAAACAACCCAATCCAAAAATGGGCAGAAGACCTCAATAGACATTTCTCCAAAGAAGATATACAGACTGCCAACAAACACATGAAAGAATGCTCAACATCATTAATCATTAGAGAAATGCAAATCAAAACTACAATGAGATATCATCTCACACCAGTCAGAATGGCCATCATCAAAAAATCTAGAAACAATAAATGCTGGAGAGGGTGTGGAGAAAAGGGAACACTCTTGCACTGCTGGTGGGAATGTGAATTGGTTCAGCCACTATGGAGAACAGTATGGAGGTTCCTTAAAAAACTACAAATAGAACTACCATATGACCCAGCAATCCCACTACTGGGCATATACCCTGAGAAAACCAAAATTCAAAAAGAGTCATGTACCAAAATGTTCATTGCAGCTCTATTTACAATAGCCCGGAGATGGAAACAACCTAAGTGCCCATCATTGGATGAATGGATAAAGAAGATGTGGCACATATATACAATGGAATATTACTCAGCCATAAAAAGAAACGAAATTGAGCTATTTGTAATGAGGTGGATAGACCTAGAGTCTGTCATACAGAGTGAAGTAAGTCAGAAAGAAAAAGACAAATACCGTATGCTAACACATATATATGGAATTTAAGAAAAAAATGTCATGAAGAACCTAGGGGTAAAGCAGGAATAAAGACGCAGACCTCTTAGAGAACAGACTTGAGGTTATGGGGAGGGGGAAGGGTGAGCTGTGACAGGGCGAGAGAGAGTCATGGGCATATACACAGTAACAAACGCAGTAAGGTAGAGAGCTAGTGGGAAGCAGCCGCATGGCACAGGGATATTGGCTCGGTGCATTGTGACAGCCTGGAAGGGTGCATTGTGACACCCCTGGAGGGGTGCATTGTGACAGGGAGGCAGACGCAACAGGGAAGACATATGGGAACATATGTTTATGTATGACTGATTCACTTTGTTAAAAGCAGAAACTAACACACCATTGTAAAGCAATTATACCCCAATAAAGATGTTAAAAAAAAAAAAATAAGGCTATATATGTGTAGATGGATAGATAGATGATAGATAGAGAGAGATAGGACCTGACAGATAGTAGGTAATTATTTTTTTATATTTTTTTAAATTGAAGTATAGTTGATGTACAATATTATATGTTAGAGGTGTACAATATAGTGATTCACAATTTTAAACGTTATACTCTATTTATAGTTACTTAAAATATTGGCTATATTCCCCATGTTGTATAATATATTCTTGTAATTTACTTGATACCTAACAGTTTGTACCTCTTAATCCTCTTCCCCATATAGCCCCTCCCCCTCTCCTCTCCCTACTGATAACCACTAGTTTGTTCTCTATATCTGTGAGTCTGCTTCTTTTTTGTTATATTCACTAGTTTGTTGTGTTTTTTATATTCCACATATAAGTGATATCATACAGTATTTGTCTTTCTCTGACTTATTTCACTTAGCATAATATCCTCCAAGTCCATCCATATTGCTGTAAATGGCAACATTTCATTCTTTTTTATGGTGGAGTAATATTCCTTTGCATATATATATACTATATCTTCTTAACTCATTCATCTGTTGATGGACACAAGTTGCTTCCATATCTTAGCTATTGTAAGTAATGCTGCTATGAACCCTGGGGTGCATGTATCTTTTTGAATTAGTGTTTTTGTTTTGTTTTCTTTTCAAATATATACCCAGGAGTGGAATTGCTAGGTCATATCGTAGTTCTATTTTTATTTTTTTGAGAAACCTCTATATTGTTTTCCACAGTGGATGCACCAATGTATATTCCCAGCAACAGTGTGCGAGGGTTCCCTTTTCTCCACATCCTCACCAACATTTATTATTTGTGTTCCTTTTGATGATAGACTTGTGGTTTTGATTTGCATTTCCCTGATGATTAGTGATATTGAGCATCTTTTCATGGTCTTGTTGGCCATATGCATTTCCTCCTTGGAAAAATGTCTATTCAGTTCTTTTGCCCATTTTTTAAATTGGGTTGTTTGGTTTTTTGATGCTGGGTTGTATGATCTGTTTATATATTTTGGATATTAACCCCTTATCGGTCATATCATTTTCAAATATTTTCTCCCATTGAGTAGGTTTTCTTTTGTTTTGTCAGTGATTTCCTTTATAGTAGATAATTATTAAATGGTTCAAAATTACAAGTTTTTTCTCTCCCAGCCTTCTCATAATGGTTCTTGTACTTAGAATGTAGGGATAGCCTCACAAATCTTATTAGCATTATAGAGGCAGCTGCCATGCTACCATCTCTATAAAATTATCTTGTCCTCCTGGAATATATTACCTCTCTCTTACTAATGATTCCCCCAGATATTCAGATCAAATTAAACAGTCTTCAGAACTTTATATTATCTAACTGTACATTGTTTGGCAGGTGAATACCAAAATTGGCAGTGGTTTCATCTATAGAAAAACATGACTGGGACAATTGCTTTTCCAAGGGACTTTTCAACAGGATACAGTCATAGGAGTAATATTCTCATTGAAGTCATTTATGATGACAATATAATCATGCTAAAATACAGTTTATGGGATAAGCCGAGTGGGAATAACATATATTACTTTAGCCATGGAGCCAATGTGTTGCCTACTTAATAAGCAGAAGTATCTAGGACTGTGAGAAATGTGGGAGGCAGTATACAGAACTTAAAAACTTCAATGCTTTCCAAGGATAAACTAGTAATATAAATATGTGAAGTAGTCATGAATAAAATAATAGGGAATAGTGGGTTCTGTGGCAAAGTGGAAAGCCATACCTCGCCTAAAGACATTTAAATTTTTAAACAGTTTAAAACATTGTTCCAGCATAACATAATGGGTCTTGTGGACTGGATTCAGCCAAAGTGCCAACATTTTAAATTCTGGGAGGGTAAAAGAGCTCCATGGGCTCTGGAGCTGAAAGGACCTCGTCAAATCTCAGCTCTATCACTTACAAGCTGTGTCACTTTAGTCACTTAACCTTTCCATTCTTTGGCATTCTCATCTATAAAATGAGAATAATTATGTCTCACAGGGTTGTTGTGAGGATTAGACTTAGAACCTGGCACACCATAAACCCTGAATAAATCTTAACTACAATTATCAATGTGTTTCTCAACCAAATATATGGGAAAAAAGATTTTAGACCTAGTTATTTCTGCAAGCCCCTGACCAGTGGGTGGATGAGACATGAAATTAGCTTTCCATCCCTCCACGAGGAGTGTGTCTGGGGAAAGATAGGTCACTTGGGACCTGTAACATCTCTTCCTCCCTCCCTCTTGCAGGGGATAGCCAGGTTACTTTGATGACTTTTTCTCAGATTGTTGATTCCTGCTTCCCACTCTAGAATCCTACCAAAGCTAGAGCCTGGACCATGAGTAACAGCCCAATTAGCTGTGGGCCTGACTCTGCCCCACTTCCAGTAAACCTAAACTATAATTTTGACACTCATCTAACTCCAAGAACTGTTTAGAAGTTATTTCCCATCCATTCAGACCTTCGGACATTGATGATTGCTGGAGTCATTGTATTCTCATTGGACTTGGTGATTTGGAGTTCTGGCCTCTTCCTGTTGGTGGCCAGCCCTACTCTTCTAGTCTCTGTCTCTCCCCAGCCCTCTCAGCAGTAGGCTTCAGTTCACTTCCTCTCCCAGCATGTCTCCCAGGGACTTCCAGCAGGCCTACAGCTAGGTTATGGCAATTCTAATGTTACAATTCTACTATAACAAGTAGAATATGACGATTATTTAACATTTCTATAAATCACTATTATTTTTATCTCATAAAGAAAAGTTGATAACATAATACTGTTTGCAACATATATCATTCTTGAAATAAATTTTTTACTCAGCCACCTTGGAGTGAAATTTCATAAGCTGACTGCACAATACCTCTACTCAAAACAAAAAGTTAAAAAATTTAACTGTCCTGGGGCTTCCTGGTGGCGCAGTGGTTGAGAGTCCGCCTGCCGATGCAGGGGACACGGGTTCGTGCCCCGGTCCGGGAAGATCCCACATGCCATGGAGCGGCTGGGCCTGTGAGCCATGGCCACTGAGCCTGCGTGTCTGGAGCCTGTGCTCCGCAACGGGAGAGGCCACAAAAAAAATTTAACTGTCCTGATCTCCTTCTTTTAAACACTTTTCAATAACTTGATATAGTTTTCATTTATAATTCATTCACTGAACAAAAATTCAGTGAATACTTACTATGTGTTATGGTTATGCTAGGTGCTAATAATAAGAAAATAATTTAACAGCATTTGCATAATAGTATTGTAGCATTCAGATGTTAATTGGTGCTCAAAGAACAAAGAGTTTTGTCCTCAAATAAGCTTGCCGCTTGAAGCTGCTCAATATAAGTTAGTACATGAAAGGCTTTGAGAAGTCAAAAAGTAAAAAACAAAAACTGTTTAATTTTAAAAGAAGAAAACATTTTCCTTTACACTGTATTAACATCCTCTCCCAAAGCCCTTATTCCTTCAAATAGTTTTTCCTTAACTATTGAGAAAGCACTAGAAGCAAACTTAGTAGCAAATTTTCTGGCTAATTATTGTGAGAATGAGTAGCTTAGTGCCAACTGTGTTCAGATTAAGACTGTTGTATGAGAACTTCTGATCTACAGCATCTTAACATTGGGCTGAGCAGTGAAGGGAACACAATTTCAATTAAAATAATAATTTAGGTGTCAATTTTTATGTAGAAAGCAATTGAGTTTTGTGTTAAATTTTGGTTCTTTTGTGTGAAGTAGAAGAAAAATGCTTCAAATATGAATTTAAACAAATAATATTTGAAAATAAATGAAAGATAAATTGAAAACCAAGTACATGTGTATTTAACACACACACACACGTGCACACACACACACACACACACACACACACGTATCAAGGACTGAGTCTAATGACCTTACCTATTAAGCTCATGAGCCATAGAGGTATTGCTGTGGCCCCTCATTACTATTTGCTGTTCTTTAATCTGTTTAGCTACCTGCCAAGAGAAAAACTAACATTTCACTGTTTACTATCTACCAGGTTCTGTGTGAAGTGCTTCCCACACACTAACAAGTAAAATGCAAGAAGCTTGCAGTAGGCACCAGTCATATCATAATATCATTCCCTGAGGCTACAATGCTGCACAACCACGTTACCCATACTTTAAGCCAGTGTTTCTCAATCTTTTTTTAATTGTCACCTCCTTAAAGAGAAATTAAATACTAAGGAATAAGACTTTGTCAGGTAGGGTTGAACTTTGGAGGGTACCAGACCATTGTAAAATCTATGAATTTTTCACTTTCCAGGAACCAGTTAACCCCTTGGAGGTGACATTACCTCATTAAGAATGTATGAATTCTCTCACTTCATCCCAGCTTACTCTTCCCCGTCCCCGTGTCCTTAAGTCCATTCTCTACGCCTGTGTCTTTATTCCTGTCTTGCCCCTACGTTCTTCAGAACCTTTGTTTTTTAGATTTTATATATGTGTGTGTGTGTGTGTGTGTGTGTGTGTGTGTGTGTGTGTGTTAGCATATGGTATTTGTTTTTCTCTTTCTGACTTACTTCACTCTGTATGAGACTCTAGGTCTATCCACCTCACTACAAATAACTCAAGGGCTTGCTGTTTTGTTTGGCTTGGTGATCACCTTGATAGTTTCTTTTTCCCCATAGTCTTCACTGACGGTGTCAAGGGTCTGTTTTTGACTCTGGTAAAGGTGAGAGACCTACTTTCCATCCTCTGCTGAGTGAATACACAAAGACAAAAGCCCAAATCAATTTCCATCAGTTTGAATTTTTGCTCCTAGTGAAAGAATCCAAATCATAAAGAGGTGAGGTGGAGATGGGGTAAAAAGTCAAGCATTGTACTACTGTAAGCTTTACATCTATTAATTCACTTAATGCTCAGATTAGCCCTATGAGGTATATACTCTTAATTATCCTTGTTTTAGATGTTAGGAAACAGAGGGACAGAAAGGTCAACTAGCTTGCCTGAAGTCATACAGCTAATGATGTGTGGAGATGCTGGGATTCCAACTCAGGCACTCTGGCTCCAAAATCTGAGCATTTAATTACTAGCTTTATTATGTCTCAGCCACCCAGTGAACTAACTCTTTACCTTATTAACTCCTAATAAAGCTCTATCCATGAATGTGGGACCAGAAACTCTCACCAAACTACATAAACTACATACAAGATTTTTATTGCCCCTACTGGCATTACTTTAAAACCTCATTATGGAGAAAAAAGGCTTCTGCTTCCTTCTTAACTTTGAGTTACACTGCAAGGTTTTATAAAATTTGTTATGTTTCTCTACCTCCTTCCAGGGTATCAGGCCTATGAGACAGATTCTTACTATGAAGAGTTATTCCCAGAGGGCTGGGTACTGCCTCCTTCTTGTTTGCCTGAGCTGGCTTGTATACTGGTCTCTATCTGTTTCCACGCTTCTGCAACTATCTTCACCCCAAACCCTTAAAAGGGATTTTTTTCAATTTTCCTTTCCACAGTTGAACCCAAGCCAGGATGTGGATGAGCTCACTGTACTTTCTCCAGGCTCAGTTTGCAGTTTTTGGCCCATCTCCAGGGCCTTAAATTTTGCCATATTTCCCCAAACATTCTCATTCCTGCTCTGTTATCTCCCATTATGTTCCCTGAATTTAGTTTCTATAGTGGATATCCAGTTTTTTTTTTTGGCCCAGCACCCATCCCGACTTTAATTGGTTAATAACTTCTTGATTTTATTCTTGGTAATTGCCCCTCCTTCCAGTTTCCTTTTTGACCCAAATATCTGACTCCCAGCTAAAGGGGTATATGCATGACTCAGGCCAAGCCAATTTGTTCCTGTGGCCACAGTGGTTTACATAGAAATGGATATGTGACCCAATCCAGGCAATGAGAGCCAGTCCTAGGACTGTTGTGGGAAATACTGTGAAAGAGTTCCGTGGAACTCACAGTTTAGTTTCTTCCTTTCTCTTCTTCTCTGTCTTACTGCTCTTTGATCCCCAGTACATACCACCTATTAGATGTTCAAAAGAGATAACACTTTTCATAAATAAATGCTTTCTCTAATGCTTTAGTAAGGTTTTTTTGGCTTTGCTACACAGTGGTGACTCTTATTCTAGGGGATTTTTAAAGTACCAGACCATTTCCAAGTCCACTTTGAGTTTTTAACATACTCTTCTCCTTTCTCTCCTTAGCCAATTCAGAGTCAACTCTATGGAGTAGTGGAGTAGATCGTAACCAAATCAGTCACATTACATGGGTAAGGTGTAGTTTACAGGACTGTTTTTTTGAGATTACACCCTTCCTAAGCCATCACATCCTGGGTGTTTGTGAGGATCCAGTATAAGCCACACCATGATCTTGGGTTCTCTCATGACTCCCTGGTGCCAGGCAAGAAGTGGAACAAGTGCATAGTACTCAAATTTTCCAAATGACTTTTTAAATTAATTTTTACTGGAGTATAATTGCTTTACAATGTTGTGTTAGTTTCAGTTGTGCAGCAAAGTAAATCATTTATATATATATATATATATATCCAATCTTTTTTAGATTCCCTTCCCATTTAGGTCACCACAGAGCATTGAGTAGTGTTCCCTGTGCTATACAGTAGGTTCTCATTAGTTATCCATTTTATATATAGTAGTGTATATATGTCAATCCCAATCTCCCAATTCATCCCAACTCCCCTTCCCTCCTTAGTAACCATAAATTGTTCTCTACATCTGTGTCTCTATTTCTTCTTTGCAAGTAAGTTCATCTGTATCATTTTGCTAGATTCCACATATAAGTGATATTATACAATATTTGTCTTTCTCTTTCTGACTTAGTTCACCATGTATGACAATATCTAGGTCCAACCATGTCACTGCAAATGGCTTTATTTCATTCCTTTTTTTGGCTAATATTCCATTGCATAAATGTACCACATCTTCTTTATCCATTACTCTGTCAATGGGCATTTAGGTTGCTTCCATGTCCTGACTACTGTAAATAGTGCTGCAATGAACATCAGGGTGCATGTATATTTTTGAATTATGGTTTTCGCTGGATATATGCTCAGGAGTGGGATTGCTGGGTCATATAATTCTATTTTTAGTTTTTCAAGGAACCTCAATATTGTTCTCCATAGTGACTGTACCAATTTACATTCCCATCAACAGTGTAGAAGGGTTCCCTTTCCTCCACACCCTCTGCAGCATTTATTGTGTGTACATTTTTTAATGATGATCATTCTGACGGTGTGAGGTGATACCTCATTGTAGTTTTGATTTGCATTTCTCTAATAATCAGTGATGTTGGGCATATTTTAGTGTCTTTTTTGGCCATCTGTATGCCTTCTTGGAGAAATGTCTATTTAGATATTTCCACCCATTTTTTAAATTGGATTGTTTGCTTTTTTGATATTGAGCTACATAAGCTGTTTGTATATTTTGGAGATTAACCCCTTGTCAGTTGCTTCATTTGCAAATATTTTCTCCCATTCTGACGGTTGTCTTTTTGTTTTGTTTATGGTTTCCTTTGCTATGCAAATACTTTTAAGTTTAATTAGGTCCCATTTGTACATTAGACCAAATAGACTTAATTGAAATTTTATAGGGCATTCCATCAGAAAGAAGCAGAATACAGAACATTCTTCATGATAGATCACATCTTCGGTCACAAATCAATCCTCGATAAATTTAAGAAAACTGAAATCATATCAAGCATCTTTTTGACCACAATGCTATGAGATTAGAAATCAATTTCAGGAGAAAAAAACTGTAAATGTAAACACATGAAGGCTAAATAATATGCTACTAAACAACCAATGGGCTACTGAAAAAATTAAAGAAGAAATCAAAAAAATACCTAGAGACAAATGACAATGAAAACACATTGATCCAAAACTTACGGGATGCAGCAGAAGCAGTTCTAAGAGGGAAGTTTATAGTAATACAACCTTACCCGAAGAAACAAAAACTGCAAATAAACAACCTAACCCTACACATAAAGCAACTAGAGAAAGAAGAACAAATAAAACACAACTTAGAAGAAGGAAAGAAATCATAAAGATCATAGCAGGAATAAATGAAATAGAGACTAATAAAACAATAAAAAAGATCAATGAAACTAAAAGCTGGTTCTTTGAGAAGATAAACAAAATTGATAAACCTTTATCCAGCTGCATCAAGAAAAAAAGGGAGAGGACTCAAATCAATAAAATTAGAAATGAAAAAGGAGAAGTTACAATGGACACCAAAGAAACACAAAGTATCATAAGAGACTATTACAAGCAACTGTATACCAATAAAGTGGACAACCTAGAAGAAATGGACACATTTCTAGAAAGGTACAACCTTCCAAGACTGAACCAGGAAGAAATAACAAATATGAACAGACCAACCACAAGTACTGAAATTGAAACTGGGATTAAAAAACTCCCAACAAAGCCAAAGTCCAGGACCTGATGGCTTCACAGGTGAATTCTGTCAAACATTTAGAGAAGAGTTAACACCTATCCTTTGAAACTCTTCCAAAAGATTGCAGAGGAAGGAACACGTCCAAACTCATCGTATGAGGACACCATCACCCTGATACCAAAACGAGACAAAGATAT
Organism: Tursiops truncatus; assembly: GCF_011762595.2. Lineage (NCBI taxonomy): Eukaryota > Metazoa > Chordata > Mammalia > Artiodactyla > Delphinidae > Tursiops > Tursiops truncatus. The sequence goes on along the minus strand of NW_022983470.1, from coordinate 115,444 downwards.
CACAATGAAAGAAAATTACAGGCCAACATCACTAATGAACAAAGATGCGAAAATCCTCAACAAAATACTAGCAAACCAAATCCAACAACACATTAAAATGATCACACAACATGATCAAGTGGGATTTATCCCAGGTATGCAAGGATTCTTCAATATATGCAAATCAATCATTGTGATACACCACATTAACAAATTGAAGAATGAAAACCATATGATCATCTCAATAGATGCAGAAAAAGCTTTTGACAAAATTCAACACCCATTTAAGATAAAAACTCTCCAGAAAGTGGGCATAGAGGGAACCTACCTCAACATAATAAAGGCCATGTATGACAAACCTATAGCTAACATCATTCTCAGTGGTTAAAAGCTAAAAGCATTTCTTCTAAGATCAGGAACAAGACAAGGATGTCCACTCTCGCCACTCTTATTGAACATAGTTTTGGAAGTCCTAGCCATGGCTATCAGAGAAGAAAATGAAATAAAAGTAATCCAAATTGGAGAAAAAGAAGTAAAATTGTCACTGTTTGCAGATGACATGGTACTCCACATAGAAAATCCTAAAGATGTCACCAGAAAACTACTAGAGGTAATCAATGAATTTGATGAATTTTCAGTATAAAAAATTAATGCACAAAAATCTCTTGCATTCCTATACACTAACAATGAAAGATCAGAAGAAGAAATTAAGGAAACAATCTCATTTACCATCATGACAAAAAAGAATAAAATACCTGGGAATAAACCTACCTAAGGAGACAAAAGACCTGTATGCAGAAATCTATAAAACACTGATGAAAGAAATCAAAGATGACACAAAGAGATGGAGAAGTATATCATGTTCTTGCATTGGAAGAATCAGTATTGTGAAAATGACTATACTACCCAAAGCAATGTATAGATTCAATGCAATCCCTATCAAAGTACCAATGGCATTTTTCACAGAATTAGAACAAAAAATCTTACAGTTCATATGGAGACACAAAAGACCCCAAATAACCAATGCAATCTTGAGAAAGAAAAACGGAGCTGGAGGAATCAGACTCCCTGACTTCAGACTGTACTACAAAGCTACAGTAATCAAAACACCATGGTACTGGCACAAAAACAGAAATATAGATCAATGGAACAGGATAGAAAGTCCAGAGATAAGCCCACGCACCTATGGCCACCTAATATGACAAAGGAGGCAAGAATATACAATGCAGAAAAGACAGTCTCTTCAATAAACCGTGGTGGGAAAACTGGACAGCTACATGTGAAAGAATGAAATTAGAACACTCCCTAACACCATACACAAAAATAAACTCAAAATGGATTAAATAACTACATGTAAGGTTGGATAATATAAAACTCTTAGAGGAAAACATAGGCAGAACACTCTTTGACATAAATTGCAGCAAGATCTTTTTTGATCCACCACCTAGAGTAATGAATTTTTGGACTGAAGGTATCAAAAGTTGAAACACGTGCTTTCAACACCCTCTTTCAACACTTTCAATGAACTAGTTCTTGTAATTATTCTTTTCATTCTTTTGTTTTAGCCCCATCACTTTAGGGATCAGACACAGGTCCCTTGGTGCTGGGTCAGAAGAAAATATTGGTAAAGCCATTTTATGTATCTTTCCTCTTTAAGGCTGATACTTGAACTAAATATGTTCATGTAGATTCTCTCTCCCTTGGAGTGAGTTCTTTTTTTCCCCTGCTTTTTATTCTTCCATTTTTATTGAGATATAATTGACATACAACACTGTATAAGTTTAAGGTGTACAACATAAAGATTTGACTTACATACATCATGAAATGATCATCACAGTAAGTTTAGTGAACATCTATCATCTCACATAGAGGAGCGAGTTCTTCACTAGATAGAGCTTCATATATATATATATATATATATATATATATATATATATATATATATATATAGTTCCTGGAGGAGCCACCTCTTCCAGTCATGGATACATCCTGGGTTCACACAATTTTAATTCAGACTTGGATCCCTGAAATACTAATATACAAACTAAGAGATTTGGATTATAAAATACCAAAAACTAAGCATCCAGTATCTCCAAACTATACACTGAAAAGCAGACATTGATAAAGAAAGAAAGCATTACAGCATAAATAGCAATGATAAAATTCAAAGCTGGGACCATACTAGCCTCATTGATGCAGAAAATCATCATCATCGTTAGTATCATTATCCTTATCATAATTACTAATATTTGTTAACTACATAGTATGCCAGCCACTATTCTAAGTACTTTATATAATCTTTCTTCTGAGAATCAAACTGGTAACTTGTGAAAGCCCTTCCTTAGGTAAGCAATTCCCCTGTCTAGTCAATTCCTGGCTTCATCTGTCCTTCAGAAAAGACTCATCCAGGAAATTTGAAAAGCTTGTTTTCCTAACCAGCTCACATTTTGCTTACTTACTACATACCATCAGTTTAATTTTCCAAAAAAATTCAGTGTGTATCCTTTCATATCTTTCTCTAACTGTATATAAACCCACCCCCCACATATATATATGTATGTGTGTATATATATATATGCCCACATGAAAAAAATGGCAGACTTCTTTTCTGTGACTCACATTTTACTTGAGAAATTTAAGCTTCCTAAGAGTTCTATCTTAAATTCCAAATCAAATAAATATGATAATTTTGGGGTAGGGGTAACAATTAATGTCCTTTCTCATTTTAATGTTGATTTCCATTGATAAAGTGGATATAGAACGGGAAAATGAGAGATGCAAATCAGCTCTTGGACAAAGGCTCAAATCTTGGCCCATAGCACATAGATGTCCATTTCAGGAGGATTCAAATAACCTTATTTGGAGATTCCTAGGACTGTTAAAGGAGAAAGGGAGATTTTTTAGTTGGAAAGATAATATGCATGGGGTTCTACAAGGAGTCATTATCTGCTCTGACAACCTGATGTCACTTTAATCTTCCTACAATGTTGCTTTGAAGATACAAATTTCTTTTCATAAACTTTCAATGGCTCATCATTATCTATAAAACAAACTCCTGGGCCTGATTTTCAGCATCTTTCAGAAATTATCTTCCATCTTCCTTTTTCCTTTCCTTAGTTCCTTTATTGAGCAAATATGCACTGTCTACAGTGTGCCAACTATTCTAGCAATGCTAGAGACACATAAATGAACAAAAAATGTGAATCCTGCCACATGGAAGTTATATCCCAATAAGATATGCATACATACAATACATATAATGCATACATACATACACACCAAGTAAATAAGTGTATGATGATAAAGTTGTTTAGCGATAAGTGCTATGAAAACCAAATAAACCAGAATAAAATGATAAAGCATGAAAGTGCTACTATTTTATATAGGGTGGTCAGGGAAGGCCTCTCTGACAACGAGATGTATGACGAGATGGCCTGAATGAGGGAGTGAGCCATACAGTTATTTGTGGGAAAAGCAGTCCAAGCAGAGGAATGGCAAACTCAAAGTTTCCTGACGTGTTCAGGGAACAACAAGCAGACTCACGGGGCTGGCGTGAAGTGAGTGGGGGATAGAATTGTAGGAGATGAAGTTACAGAGGTATTCAGGGACAAGACCTTGAAGAGTTTTGAAGGCTATTGTAAAAATTTTGGTATTTACTATGAGAAAAATAGGAAGGTAATAAAGAATTTTGAGCAAAGGATTGGATTGATCACTTTTTTTTGCCTTGTGGCTCTATTTGTAGAAGGGCAAGGGCAAAAGCTACAGTGGAGAGTTGATGGTAACTAGAACTAGAATTTCCATAGATTTCACTTGAAAAAGTTCCATTGCTTTTAAATATTTTGACAACTACTGGTTTAGAACACTACAGTATACCAATAATTTTAATATTTACAATTAGTCCTTTATCTGATTTTGTCTTATATTCCAATTAAGCTCCTGAAAGGCAGAGGACAATGTTTTTTTCTCTTTTATGTGACATGCTGACTTAATTACAGATTCCCAAACCTGTCATACTCCTTTATGACTCTTTGTAAAGGTTCACAAACTCAAAATCCTACAGTGATAAAGTGAGCAACATATATGAGGAAAGCAGGCCAAGTATAAGCAAGTGGAAAAGACGGAGACAATGATAGACCAAAGTACTGAAATTTTACTCTAAAGATGGTAACCACTATTTCCCTCCAACCAGTTGTTGTCATGTGGAATTACTTGTCTAGTGTCTCCAGATCTTCTAGTTATTGAAGAGAAGTCAGAAATCCAATTTTTATGTTAGGTCTCCTGATTTATTTTATGTTGGCAACTAATTCATTTTTTAAAGTGGTGAAGGCCAAGTAAAACACATTTACAGTCTGAATTCTGTCCAAGGGAAATCCACTCATAAGCTCTGCTGCTTTCCTTTATTTATACTATTCTCTCTGCCTTAAATGTTCTGCCCTACTGACCATAACACCCTCCCCAGCTAATCCATCCATCCAGTAACTCATCATCCTTTCAGACTTAGTTCAAGTGTCACCTCCTCTTGGAAGTGTTCTAATAATACTTTTACTCCAAGCCCCTTCCCTTTGAAAGGTTTAGAGTCAAGAAAAAAATAGGGCAAATACAATAGATGATTTCAATACACAAAAGTAAGCACATCTGTTTACTTTGAAGGTGTGATCAGGGAAACCTTCATAGAGCAGGGTGACACCTGAGCTGAGCCATGAAGGAAAAGCAGGAGGTAAAGCCAGATGAAGACTGAGGGAAAGGGAGTTTCAGGAAAAGGTGAGTTATAAGGCATGGAAGATCATGCTGTGTTTATGAAAGTGCAAGCTATCCAGTATTGCTGGAGTATAAACTGGGAAGCAATAAATGCAAATAAATAAAGCAAGAGAAGTATGAAGGGGCATAATATGCCATGAGAAAAAGCTTGAACTTTATCTACCAGGTAATGGGAAGACATTGCAGAATTTTTAAAAAATAAGTAGCAGAATGAAAAAAAAAAGTATTTCGGAGGGCTATACTTGGAGAGGAAAATCAAGCCTGGAAGCTGGGTTACAAGTTAGGAGGCTAATGTAGTAGGGCAGGTGAAGGATTATGAAGGTCTCAAGCAAGATAGCAACAGTAGGAAGAGAGAAATATTAGGAAATCCAAATGGGATGGTTTAGTGATTGCATGTGGGAATAGGAGAAACAAAATAGAAATGCCTTCATGTTTTTTTCTTTTTTGGCATTCCTAAATCGATGGTTAACCTGCTAACTGAGAGAGGGAAAGCAGGAGTAGGAGTTGGAAGTTTCAGTTCTGGACATGTTGAATTTAAGCTGTGGTATGTCCAGGCAGAAATGTCCAACAGAAGTTTGATATCTTAGTCTGGATCTCATAGGAGAAATGAGGGCTGGACATATAAATTTGTGAATCATCATCAAATACATAAGCACATATAGTTGTGCAGGTTGTGTACTATGCATGGTGCTTGGTTGAGGGGCTCACTTGAGGCTGAAGTTCAGTCCACATGCTGCACACTAACCTGTGCACTCCAACAAAAAACTAACTGCCTAGAGGAAGATGTGATTTTTTAAAAATTGGCACAATATTGTTATTCACTGTCCAAGCATTGTGCCCACAGCAATGGGTCCACAAGAGGGGGGACCTTTTTTCATATTCTCACGAAGGTGCCATAAACATTAGTGGCAGCCCTGAACTTATTGATGGTCATTAAAGCTGTGCAAGTGGAAGAATTCTTCCAAGGATAATTTGCATTTCAAGAAGACCAATGAGCTGAGGATGAAACCTTGAAAAAAGCAGATATTAAGGCAATTGGTAGTGGAAGTGGAATAAATGAGTAAATAAATATTTGGTGAATGAATGAATACATTAATGAATGAATGAAATAAACAGAAAAATGATGAAAGAGGTCTAAGATAAACAAGAAGATATTTTATAATCTGGAAACAAGATAATTTCCAAATGCATGTGGTAAAGCTAGGGGGTGGGTCCGTGGATGTCTGTTACCTTATTTTCTATATTTTCTTTCTTGTTTGACATATATAATCAAAACATATAGATTTATAAATTCTGTTACATATTATGAAGATATCTTGTAAGAGAAGACTAAAACTGTTACTTGTTTGCATTTTTTTCACATTATCTGTTAAAATGTATGCCTCCTCCAGTAACTCATTGTGAGCTACTTGAAGCCAGAGCCTTGTCTTAATCATCACTGTATCCATGGAACCTAGAAGAGTATATGGCATAGAGCAGGCACTCAATAGTGTTTTTTGCGCAAATAAATGATTACCCTTAGCGTCCAGCACAGGGCATCACACAGAATAGACTCTCCAAGAGTGCTTATTAATTGTGCAATTGATTGAGTCAATAAAACATGCTTCTTTTTCTTAGGGGCTCAGGTGAATGAGAAACTCTCTTTCTCCACTATGGTAGGATCATTGTTCTTACATGTGCTGATTCAGGAGTCAAAACACATCAGAATCACCATAGACCCAGACTGGCTGTTATCCCAAATTAGTGAGTGATAAATGTATGGAACATGAAGAAAAGGTACTCTTGTCTGGCGTGTATTGTCATACTTCCTACTTTCCAGAAAAATATTTCTAGACCTGGACAGAATTCACTGAGTACATACTGATGCCAAGAGAGAAGATTTAGATACGTTAAAGGTGAAGTTATTATAGAGAATTTCAAAAAATAAAACAATATTTTCTGGAGATTGGTGCTCCCAGGATTAGTAATTCTTCAAGATAGGTTAGAAGATTTTACTTGTTCATGTTAGCAAAAACCCTCCCAGTCAGAGAACTCACTTTTTTTTTTTTTTTTTTTTTTTTTGAAGTTTAAAAAATCTTTATTCAATAAATTCTAATATAGTTACTCCGAAGGAAAAAAAGAAAACTGGACAGATATCCTAATTGAAAATCATTATGTTTATCAATAAGAAGTTTTTAAAAATCTGTCAAGATTGATTTCTACAAGAGCAGCAGCATTCATACAGCAAAGACCCTACTTTCCCTCTCTCTTATATCAAATGATTAAGGTATATAGAAAATTATGACACCTTGAAAAAAGATACCAATAGAATGGATGAAATATTATTACCAAAGATCAATAACATTATAAGGCATGATTAATTTTAAGAAATCTGGGTAGGGAGGGTGGGAGGGAGGGAGACACAAGAGGGAAGAGATACGGGAACACATGTACATGCATAACCGATTCACTCCGTTACAAAGCAGAAACCAACACACCACTGCAAAGCAACCACACTCCAACAAAGATGCAAAAAAAAAAAGAAATCTGAGATTTAAAGAAAGCATTAAATTTCCTTTACTATTTCTGTCATGTATCCACAGAAAAGAAAAATATAGTTAGAACTAAACAAGCAAACAAAGGGAAAAGTTGGCAATACAGAGTGATATGTCAGGAAAAATATTTTAAGAGAGCCTGGGTAATCAATTTTCTTGTTGCTGTAACCTCTACCACCTTCTCTAATAACAAAGCAAAATTATACAAATAATTATGCGATATAAAAATGCAAGTTTTTAGGGCTTCGCTGGCGGCACAGTAGTTGAGAGTCCGCCTGCCTTTGCAGGGGACACGGGTTCGTGCCCCGGTCTGGGAAGATCTCACATGCCGCGGAGCAGCTGGGCCCGTGAGCCATGGCCGCTGAGCCTGCGCGTCCGGAGCCTGTGCCCCGCAACGGGAGAGGTCACAACAGTGAGAGGCCCACATACCACAAAGAAAAAAAAAAAAAATGCAAGTTTTTTTTAGGATCAGTTTACACTGTGGGTCAATAATATATGCAACGTGTGCGATGAAATGGAATTCCTTTCATATCTTCCCTGTGATCACGGGCATAGTCCCATAAGAAATAATCCAGAAGAATGGAATTGATCTCTCCACTAGTTTTTTCATCCTTTTTTTCAGTAAGCTCCAGAAGACAATCCCGGATCAGCTCAACACACCAAAGTGAACACCCTCTGATTTCCACCTCTTGCCTATTCCCATACGAAAGCACTTCTCCTTTGAGAAGTTTCTCCAGTAGTTCGTCAGAGTATTTCAGGGCTCCCAGGTAAACAAGAACCTGAGGTAATCTATAGTCAGCAAACATGGTGATTCTGGAGATGTCCTTAAAGCAGCCGTCTCCTTTTCCCTCTAATACACTCCACGTATCTGCCACAAGGATTTGGGCCCGTTTGTAAAAAGAAATTCTTTTCCCCTCAAACTGAGTCACATCTCTATAAGAAGGAAAGCTTTCAACTACCAGGTGCAATAACTTCTGAGCACTTTTATCACTTTTTCGGACACAATTAAGAAAAGAGCCTTCAAATTTCTCAAGCAGAATTTTCCCGGTTTCATTGAGAATCCGATGCCTCTCTTCTATCAAAGGCATGGGGACGTCTGTATCAGAACGGAGTATATGCCGAACCTCATCCAGGGTAACTGTGGCATAGTACGAAGCACTAGTTATTGGTATCCCTTCGTCCAGGGCTCTGTTGACCGCGGCGCACAGGGACCAGTACCCACTGTACGTTTTCCCCCCGTACCCCACCAGACATCTGTGCTCGTCACTCTCCGACCAGAAGGAGAAGTTGAGCGTGTCTGTCACGAACACCCAGTTAACGGCGGCCTCGTCCGCCGCCTTGGGGTTCAGCTCATGAAGGGCCTTCCAGGCCCCAACGCGCAGCTCGGGCCCCGCGGCCTTGGCCAGCAGAAGCTCGGCCACCCTCCGCACGCCTCCGCCGTCAATGAACACATCTCGACTGTTCTCCGCAATGAATTCTGCGGACTCCCTGGGAGTCAGAAGCCCGTCCATCCACCCCTCCCCTGTGGAAAGGGAACCGACGCTTTCGCCCGCAGGCCGGCCAAACTCTCTTCCCTCTCTAGCTGGGGCAAGGGCCAGGGTCCCCTACGACTCCTCCTCCCTTTCCACCGCGGGATCGCTGCCCTAAAAGACACCCGCCCTCTCAGAGAGGCTAGCAAAACCGACTGGGCCCGGCCCCGACAGCCGAAGCCGTACCAGACTGGGGAACTGTGCATACCGCTGCGCTGCGCAGCGCGCCAGCCCGAGGCCGCCGAGAACTCACTTTTATTTATGTTGCTTTGATATTCCCTTTCTACTAAATTGAAGCGGATGCCCATAGCTTATCAGAAGTCAATTCAATTTAACTTCTTAATGATTTTTAAAGAGTTTACTCTAGTTAGTGAAAGGTTTGGCCTGATGCTGGGTATATATATAGTGGATGATTGGGACTTACCTTCACTTAAACTTAAATTAATCTTGGAGAGGGAGAGAGGATGGGGTTAATTGCTCTGAATCATGGGTGAAGTTCTTGAGGTTACCCTTTTCCTTTTTTGAGATGTGTGTGTGTTGTGTGAGTGCATGTGTCTGCACCTCTGTCTTGTTGCTGGGCATTTCTTGGTCTACTTTTGTCTTTTTCTTGTTGGTTAACAGCTCGTTATGGTTGCTACTACTTCCTTATCAAAACCTGGGTCAATGAAACAGAGTGCTCAGAGGGGCATGTATGTTTTACGAGCTCAACTCACTCAGATTCAGGCTGAGGCTGGAGAAGGAGAAAAAACCTTTCCTCATATCACAATCGCCTGAGCAAATCATGGGTGCTGAACCTATAGGTTCCTCTGCCAACCTTTGAGAACACTTTACAAGGGCTTTATGCCTCTCCTGCTCCTCTGGGGACACATAGGCCAATCCTCTGCTTAAGGCCAAAGCAGTAGCATAAACAGCACTGAGTTTTCCTGGCACTTGCTCCTCAAGACTGCATGACCTTCTTGGCAGGTATAGTCCTCCTCTGAACATAAGCTGCTTTCAGACCTAGACCTGAGGCCCACAGCAGTGTGAGATGCAAGGCTAAGAGTTCATATTTCTTCTTGAGTGGGGATCCTTAACCTGGAATCCATGATTGGGCTTTAGGAAATTACAGATCCCATGAAACTGAAAAAATACTTTTTATTTGTGTACATTTTTCTAGGTAGAGAGTCCATGACTTTCATCAGATCATCTAAGGGAGTCATGACTCCAAAATATTAATGATCGCACATCTAGGGAAAGGGCAAGGTGGCGAGGTACAACATCAGTAATGGAGTGGAGTTTGGAAGAAAGGATTCCACATTTTGGAGGAAAGATTTTTTCTTTTAACATCTTTATTGGAGTATAATTGCTTTACATTGTTGAGTTAGTTGTTGCTGTAGAACAAAGTGAATCAGCTATACATATACATATATACCCATATCCCCTCCCTCCTGCATCTCCCTCTCACCCACCCCCCAACCCACCCTTCTAGGTGGTCATAAAGCACCTAGCTGATCTCCCTGTGCTATTCGGCTGCTTCCCACTAGCTATCTATGTTCCATTTTGTAGTGTATATATGTCCATGCCACTCTCTCACTTCGTCCCAGCTTACCCTTCCAAATCCCCGTGTCAAGTCCATTCTCTACATCTGCATCTTTATTCCTGTCCTGCCCCTAGGTTATTCAGAACCATATATATATATATTTTAGGTTCCATATATATGTGTTAGCATATGGCATTTGTTTTTCTCTTTCTGACTTACTTCACTCTGTATGACAGACTCTAGGCCCATCAAACTCATTACAAATAACTCAGTTTCGTTTCTTGTTATGGTTGAGTAATATTTCACTGTATATTTGTGTCACATCTTCTTCATTTATACATGATATGATCTTTATGATTTCTTTCCTTCTGCTAACGTTGGGTTTTTTGTTGTTCTTTCTCTACTTGCTTTAGGTGTAAATTTAGGTTGTTTATTTGAGATGTTTCTTGTTTCTTGAGGTAGGATTGTATTGCTATAAACTTCCCTCTTAAAACTGCTTGCTGCATCCCATGGGTTTTGGGACGTTGTGTTTTCATTGTCATTTGTTTCTAGGTATTTTTTGATTTCCACTTTGATTTCTTCAGTGATCTCTTGGTTATTTAGCAGTGTATTGTTTAGCCTCCATGTGTCTGTATTTTTTACAGTCTTTTTTCCTGTAATTGATATCTAGTCTCATAGCATTATGGTCGGAAAAAATACTTGATACAGTTTCAATTTTCTTAAATTTACCAACGCTTGATTTGTGACCCAGGATATAATCTATCCTGGTGAATGTTCCATGAGCACTTGAGAAGAAAGTGTATTCTCTTGTTTTTGGATGGACTATCCTATAAATATCAAAAAAGTCCATCCTGTTTAATGTATCATTTAAAGCTTGTGTTTCCTTGCTTATTTTCATTTTGGATGATCTGTCCATTGGTGAAAGTGGGGTGTTAAAGTCCCCTACTATGATTGTGTTACTGTCAATTTCCCCTTTCATGGTTGTTGGCATTTGTCTTAGTTATTGAGGTGTCCTATGTTGGGTGCATAAATATTTACAACTGTTATATCTTCTTCTTGGATTGATCCCTTGATCATTAGGTAGTGTCCTACTTTGTCTCTTGTAATAGTCTTTGTTTTAAAGTCTATTTTGTCTGATATGATAATTGCTACACCAGCTTTCTTTTGATTTCCATTTGCATGTGATATCATTTTCCATCCCCTCACTTTCAGTCTTCATTTGTCCCTAGGTCTGAAGAGGGTCTCTTGTAGACAGCATATATATGGGTCCTGTTTTTGTATCCATTCAGCCAGTCTATGTATTTTGGTTGGAGCATTTAATCCATTTACATTTAAGGTAATTATTGATATGTATGTTCCTATTACCATTTTCTTAAATTGTTTTGGGTTTGTTATTGTAGGTCTTTTCCTTCTCTTGTGTTTCCTGCCTAGAGAAGTTCCTTTAGCATTTTTTGTATAGCTGGTTTGGTAGTACTGAATTCTCTTAGCTTTTGCTTGTCTGTAAAGGTTTTAATTTCTCCATCAAATCTGAATGAGATACTTTCTGGGTAGAGTAATCTTGGTTGTAGGTCTTCCCCTTTCATCGCTTTAAATATGTCCTGCCACTCCCTTCTGGCTTGCAGAGTTTCTGCTGAAAGATCAGCTGTTAACCTTATTGGGATTCCGTTGTATGTTATTTGTTGCTTTTCCCTTGCTCTTTTAATATTTTTCCTTTGTATTTAATTTTTGATAGTTTGATTAATATGTGTCTTGGCTTGTTTCTCCTTGGATTTATCCTGTATGGGACTTTTTGTGCTTCCTTGACTTGACTATTTTCTTTCCCATATTAGGGAAGTTTTCAACTATAATCTCTTCAAATATTTTCTTAGTCCCTTTTTTTGCTCTTCTTCTGGGACCGCTATAATTCGAATGTTGGTGCATTTAATGCTGTCCCAGAAGTCTCTGAGACTGTCCTCAATTCTTTTAATTCTGTTTTCTTTATTCTGCTCTGCAGTAGTTATTTCCAGTATTTTATCTTCCAGGTCACTTATCCATTCTTCTGCCTCAGTTATACTGCTGCTGATTCCTTCTAAAGAATTTTAAATTTCATTTATTGTGTTGTTCATCATTGTTTGTTTGCTCTTTAGCTCTTCTAGGCCCTTGTTAAACGTTTCTTGTATTTTCCCCATTCTTTTTCCAAGATTTTGGATCATCTTTACTATCATTACTCTGAGTTCTTTTTCAGGTAGGCTTCCTATTTCCTCTTCATTTGTTTGTTGTGGTGGGTTTTTACCTTGCTCCTTCATCTGCTATGCATTTCTCTGTCTTCTCATTTTGCTTAACTTACTGGGCTTGGGGTCTCCTTTTCGCTGGCTGCAAGTTCATATTTCCCATTGTTTTTGGTGTCTGCCCCTAGTGGGTTGGTTCAGTGGGTTGTGTAGGCCTCCTGGTGGAGGGGACTCGTGCCTGTGTTCTGGTGGCTGAGAGTGGATCTTGTCTTCCTGGTGGGCAGGACCATGTCCGGTGGTGTGTTTTGGGGTGTCTCTGAACTTATTATGATTTTAGGCAGCCTCTCTGCTAATGGGTGGGGTTGTGTTCCTGCCTTGCTAGTTGTTTGGCATAGGGTGTCCAGCACTGTAGCTTGCTGGTCGTTGAGTGGATCTGGGTCTTAACGTTGAGATGGAGATCTCTGGGAGAGCTTTCACCATTTGATATTATAAGGGGCTGGGAGATCTCTGGCAGACTAATGTCCTGAACTTGGCTCTTCCACTTAAGAGGCTCAGACCTGACACTCGGCCAGAGTACCAAGACCCTGTCAGCCACTTGGCTCAGAATAAAAGGGAGAAAAGAAAGAAAGAAAGAAAGAAAATAATAATAAAATTTAAAAAGTTATTAAAATAAAAAAATTATTAAAAATAAAATAATAATTAGAAAAAGGAAAGAAGAGAACAACCAAACCAAAAAATAAATCCACCAATGATAACAAGCTCTAAAAACTATACAAACAAACCAGAAAAGAAACAGACAGACAGAACCCTAGGACAAATGGTAAAAGCAAAGCTATACAGGCAAAATCACACAAAGAAGCATACACATACACACAGAAAGAAAAAGGAAAAAATGTACATTTTAAAAAGAAAGGAATAAAGCAACCAAATCAATAAACAAATCTACCAATGATAATAAGCTCTAAATACTAAACTAAAAGAAACATAAAAGCAGAAACAAATTAGATGCAGAAAGCAAACCCCAAGTCTGCAGTTGCTTCCAAAGTCCACCACCTCAATTTTGGGATGATTCGCTGTCTATTCCGGTATTCCAGAGATGCAGGGTACATCAAGTTGATTGTGGAGATTTAATCTTCTGCTCCTGAGGCTGCTTGGAGAAATTTCCCTTTCTCTTTGTACAGCTCCTGGGGTTCAGGTTTGGATTTGGCCCCGCCTCTGCATGTAGGTCGCCTGTTCTTTCTCAGGCAGGATGGGGTTAAAGTAGCAGCTGATTAGGGGTCTCCAGCTTACTCAGGCCGTGGGGAGGGAGGGGTTTGTAATGCAGGGTGAGCCTGTGGCAGCAGAGGCTGGCGTGACATTGCAACAGCCTGAGGCATGCCATGTGTTCTCCCGGGGAAGTTGTCCGTGGATCACAGGACCCTGGCAGTGGCATGCTGCACAAGCTGCTGGGGGTGTGTGGATAGTGACCTTTGCTTGCACACAGGCTTCTTGGTGGCTGCAGCAGCAGCCTTAGCATTTCATGTCTGTGTTTGGTTTCCATGCTGATAGCTGTGGCTCACGCCCATCTCTGGAGCTTGTTTAGGCAGTGCTCTGAATCCCCTCTCCTCTAGTACCCCAAAACAATGGTCTCTTGCCTCTTAGGCAGGTCCAGACTTTTCCCGGACTCCCTCTAGCTAGCTGTGGCACACTAGCTCCCTTCAGGCTGTCTTCGTGCAGCCAACCCCAGTTCTTTCCCTGAGATCTGACCTCTGAAACCCCAGCCTCAGCTTCCAGCCCTCACCCACCCTGGTGGGTGAACATACAAGCCTCTCAGGTTGGTGAGTGCTGATCAGCAGCGATCCTCTGTGTGGGAATCTCTCCGCTTTGCCCTCCGCACCTTTGCTGCTGTGCTCTCCTCCGTGGCTCTGAAGCTTTCCCCCTGCCACCCCCGTTTCCACCAGTGAGGTGGCTTCCTAGTGTGTGGAAACTTTTCCTCCTTCACAGCTCCCTCCCAGAGGTGCAGGTCCCATCCCTATTCTTTTGTCTCTGTTTTTCCTTTTTTCTTTTGCCCTACCCAGGTATGTGGGGAGTTTCTTGCCTTTGGAGAAGTCTGAGGTCTTCTGCCAGCATTCAGTAGGTGTTCTGTAAGAGTTGTTCCACATGTAGATATACTTTTGATGTGTTTGTGGGGAGGAAGGTGATCTCCACGTCTTACTCCTCTGCCACCTTGAATGTCCCTGTAATTTATGTTATATTAATCAGGTGCTAGCAATATTGATTGAAAAATTGTTCTCAACTACTCTCAATGCCTTTTTTGCTTTACAAGTGTTTTGTTTAGTTGCACATCATTTCTTTAAGACCCTAATCCTAAGTATTTGGGGTTACATAAATAAGTAAGGCACAGTTTCCACCAATGAGCAGCTGAAGTTCTGGTGGGAAAGATATAAATATCTCATTTCAATATAACTTGGGAAGCACAATGCTAGAGACATGTAGCAGGTGCTGTGGGAATTCCCATAAAAGGATAGGTTCAACGAGTTAATGAGATAGATGTTATTAGCCCAGATTATCATATGAGGAAATTGAGGCTTGAAGAGGTTAAGTGACTTGCCCTTTACCTCTCAGTGGCATGACTGAGCAGTGCACTAGGACCCAGGTCTTTTGAGTACAAATATAGTCCATTTTTTCCCCTTGTGTCTATAGAAATGTTGCTATTGACAGGAAAGCAGTGTCCAGGTGGTAAAACAGGTAAGTGTGGTATCAGTGTGATAATAAAGTCTTTATATATTTTTCTCTTTAGAAATAGCTGTTGATCATATTAACTCAGAATGAGAGTGGAGGGGAAAAGTTGAGGCCTAGGGCAGTTCCTCAGTTTTAAAGGTACAATGTAAGCCCTTCCTTACCTCATCTTTTATCTCTTTTATCAACAGTTCTTTTTAGGGATCTACCAGAGTTTTAGGCCTCATTAACTGCATGTTGTTTATTATCCAGATCTTTATAAGCACTTTAGATAACTTAGGTCTCAGCATAATATTTTTAATTTAACTATGGAAATATGAATGTGTATCTCTACTGCCTACTGCTGAAGTAGAAAGAACATTCAAATGGAAATTGAAATTAAAAAAAAATCTCACTCATCAGCACCAATTAATTAATCCCCAGATGAATAATTTTGCAACACACACTTGCAAACTGCATTGTGAAGTTATAAGGTTGGATCACCAACCTGAGACCAATCAACTGAGAGTTGTCTAAAGTTGGTAGTCTAAGTCAGATGGAATTGTGAAACCAAATAGTACTTGATGTATATTGTTCACTGGAAAAAAGAGAGTTGTTTTATTAGCTGAATATTATGTCTCCTTAAAATGTATTCCAAGAAGTTGTCTGATTTTAGAACATTATATGTAATCAATACATACCAAATCCTCTATTTTGAAATAAAGAGATGTAAAAGTATATTAGTAGAAAAACTGATTATAATTTCAAAAATGCTGAATTAGTGTTTGAAGACTATTGGTTTTGGTGGGGAACTAAGTAATTACCTTGCCTGTGTTACACACGTGTCTGACTTAAGTATGGCAGTAACATTTCCTGGGACTTCATTTAAGAGCCATGACAATTACTTATACTTCAATTAAGTTCTCTTAATGAACATTTGAGAACTATCATTCCCCATGGACTGCTTTAGGTGTTTTAGGATATAACAGGGAACAAGACAAAGTCCCTGTCCTCAGAAAAGTCACAATTTAGTGGGATAGACAAAACATAAACAAGTAAACAAAAAATGTTTATTACCATTTCAGATAGTGATACGTACTTTTTAAAAGCTGAAAAACAGGGTAAAAGGCTAGAGAGTAACAAATGGGAGTGGAGTTATCTTTCAAAGTCAGAAAAGATTTCTCTGAGGAAGTGACATTTGAGCAGAGACCTGAATGAAAAGAAGGAGGAAGGTAAGAGAATATTTGAAAAAGGAGTGGTCCAGGCAGAGGGAACAAGTGCAAAGCCCTGATACATAGGCAGGCTTAGCATATTCAAAGAACAGCAAGGAGAACAGTATGGATGGAATTCAGCAGGCCAAGGGGAGAGTGGTACGAAATGAGAGCAAAACATGTCATGTAAGTCCCTGTAAGTCTTATTAAGCAGTATTTGTACTGTGTGATGACAGGCCATCTGAGAGAATTTTTGTTTATTTTTGTTTTGCATATGTGTGTCTGTTTTACTTTTCTCTTTAATTAAAATATATTTATTATGGAAAGTTTCAAATATATACAAAAGTAGAGAGAATAATATAATGAATCCCTTACACTCATCACCCAGCTTTAATAATTATCAAGTCATCAAGTCATGGCTTCTCTTGTTTTATCTATACACCTACCTACTCCCCACACAACTTCAGATAATTTTGAAGCAAATTTCACACTTACTATCATTTGGCATTTATGTCTGAAAGGTAAGGACCATCTGGAAGTTTTATACAGGGGAGTGTTAAGTAAGGAAGATTACTTTGGGGATGAAACAAAATCATATAAGTAAAGAGCCCATTACATAGTAGGTGCTCTCAAAATAGCAGTTATTATCACTATTACTCTGGCAGGATGCTGATGAAGTTGCAATCTTGAATGAGATTGAGACCAGAATGACCAAGAAGAGTGGAGACAGAACTGAGGATCAGATTGGGGGGGGGGGGGGAAGCCAGCCAGGAGCAAGGTATGGTAGAATAAGGATGGATATGGATAAGGTAAAGGAGCTATTGCCAGCATGGCTATCAAATCAGAGCCAGGTCTGTAGAGAGCCACAGAGAGTCAGGCACACCTCTGAGCTAAGCTCTCTCACTACCACAAGTAGTATCTCTGCTCATGTGAAGCCTTAAGAAGGCTAGTGGCCCTGTCCAGGCTCAATATTGCCAGAGATTTGTAGGGACTCCAATGCCTCATGACATTTCAGTGGTACAGAACTCCAGTTTATGGGGAGTTAATCAAGTCATCTCCCCCTTAACATCCTCCTGAGTCAGGTATTCCAGCTTCATCTCACTATGGATCTACCAACTGAATGAACTTTTATTATTGCTGTTATTATTATTATTTACTATTGTTGAGTACCAAATATACACCAGGCATTGTTAGG
Source organism: Tursiops truncatus (assembly GCF_011762595.2). Lineage (NCBI taxonomy): Eukaryota > Metazoa > Chordata > Mammalia > Artiodactyla > Delphinidae > Tursiops > Tursiops truncatus. Next base: position 97,815 of record NW_022983470.1, on the reverse strand, counting down.
GATCTTTAGGTACATTATCTCATCTCCTCTCATTCTACATACAGCCTTGTGAAGCTGATGTTGTTACTACCATTTTATTGATGAGGAAATTGAGGCTGGGAGAGGCTAAGAGACTATCCAAAATAATCCACCTAGGAAGTAAACACCTGGTCTGAATTTAATGCCCAATCGTTTACTTCTACACCAGGATACCTTAGAGAAAAGTCACTGTCTTTCATATTCGGACATCTAGGTAGTTCTTGGCAACCTGAGCCACTGAAAATTGCACCCCACCTATCCCCTTGAGTCGGTGGAAGAAGGAAGACAAGACATCTGCTCTTGGGGTTTTCAGACCCCAGTCCCTGAGAGTTCTACCTAAGAAAGCATGGCTGGAGGCAGAGAAAGTGTCTGGAGTGGAAAAGTATAAAGTATGCATGATCTTGGCCATCCTTTTCCTCGTAGATACCAATGAGAATAGCCTCAAAGTAAGACGATGTCTCCTTACCTCAGATTATGTCACAAAGTGTGAAAAGAACTGATCTTATTCTCAAAGGTCCACAGAAGCAGAATGCCTTTATGTTGCCCAAAGTTTCAGGATGTATTTTAGCAGTCTGGCTCAGAAAAACACCAAGCAGCTTGCTCAGGAATTTGAACCCTGCCTCCAAAGGAAAACCTAAAAAAAAAGTCTGACTATACAACAATCTAAAAGCTAGTAACTAGAGCTAGATTTATTCTTGACCTCAATTAATCCAGCCAGCATTGCTTGCTCCCTCTCCAGGGGCTGTCTAGAATGGAAGCTTTATTCATTCATTCATCAACTATTTATCGAATGCTTATGACATGTCAGGAATTGTCCTATATTGTGGAGTCAGTGTGGAAGGAAAATAGACATGTTTATGCCCTCAAGGAGTTTCCAGTATTGTGGGAAAACCTGTTTTTGCGAGCAGACTGTCTGTCTTCTTAACCACGTCTAAAACAGCTGCATATACAGGGCTTCTCAGTCAGTGCTTACTAGCATATGAAGGGAAATTGGAACTGATACCCTATGGGGCTATTTAGATTAAATCTCATCTAGAGATAGTGTGTCTGTCCAGTTCTATCTACCTTATTCTGAAGTTCCTGAGTGATACAAGGTGCAGATATCTCCTTCTCTAAAATCTGTTCTGCTACTCAGGCAGTACAGCAGGAGAGGTTAGTGGCACACACTAGATGCCTAGATTCAAGTCCAGGCTCTGTCACTCACAAACCATGTGAGTTGTAGGCCAGTAACCTAACCTCTCTGTGTCTCAGTTTTATCATATATAACAGTACCGAATTAGTGGAATTTTAAGGACAAAATGAATTAATATATATTAACAATATAATTAATATACTTAGATATTTGATTAAATAATTAATATAAATATTTAGAAGAGTGCATAATATATGGTAAGCAATCAATAAATGTTGGAAAGCATAATTGTTGTTCTGGAGCTACAATGAAGGGAGCTACCAAAAGTTAGTTGTTTTCAATTGAGCTACTCCAAAGAAATTCAGTTTCCTGTTTTTTATGGGGTGAGAATTTGGCTACTTTCTCTTCTACACTGAGTTTGGTCTTTCCAGTTTCAAGAAGTGCTCAAGAGGAGCATATATGTGGTGTTGAAAATAGATTATAAATGAGGCAATCTTTCACTCAGAAGCTGCTGGTCAGACTTTGAGAAATTTCTTTTGGGATGAGACCAGCCTAAGGAAGAAATTCTTCAGGAGTTATGAAAAAATACTTCCCTGGACATTGCTGCCATCCTCTTTTCTTCCCTACATAACTATACTTCTTGAAGCAGTTGTCACTGCTTTGCTTCATCACCATCCACATACTCTTCAGGCCCAGTGAGTATGGTTTCTGCCTCCTTCACTCCAATGTAACCACTTGTGACAACACAGACTGACCTTGAGGACATAATGCTATGCAAGATGTTAGAGAAAGACAAATTCTGTATCATCTCACTTATATGTGGAATCTAAAAATGTCAAACTCATAGAAGCAGAATAGCATGATGGATGCCAGGGGCTGAGGGGTGTGGGAAATGGGGAGATTTTAGTCAAATAGAACAAATTTCCAGTGATAAGATGAATAAGTTCTCGGGATCTAATTACAGCATGGTGGCTATAGTTAAGAATACTGTATTGTATACTTAAAACTTGCTAAGAGAGTAGATCTTAAGTGTTCTTTACCAGAAAAATAAAAGGTAACTGTGTAGGGTGATGGATGTGTTAATTAACTTGATTGTGGTAATCGTTTCACAATGTATTTGTATATTAAATCATAATGTTGTACACCTTAAAAAAACATCACATTGTACAACCTACACATATACAATTTTTATTTGTCAATCATACCTCAATAAAGCTGGAAAAAAATGCTGATTATGTTCCACTAAATCACATGCAGTGAGGACATTTACATGCAATGAGGCTGGAAATTTTGTTAGTGAAGACTGCAGGAAGACCCTGACTGATTTCCTGCTTTATAAGGAAGTCAGGAATTTAAGTGGGAAATCATAAGCTGGCCTTTGCAAAATATTGCTGTGGGAGATCCAAAAGAGTTACAAACTTTTTCCCTCCTATTTTTAAAAGGCCTCAGAGAAGTAGAGGCTATAACTAACTGCTCACAGTAGTCCAATTCTTGGGGAAAACCCACAAATACTGAAAAACTACTTAGATTTGACCTAAATCCTTCAAGCTAGAGATTTGTTTTCTTCCCCCTCCTATTCGACTCTGCTTTTCACTGCCAACTGTGGTAAAGCTTCTTATTCCATGTGGCAAAGCCCCAATGAAAACAAGAGTAATACAGGTTCACAAGCATTTGGCTTACTATTTCCATAGTAGCCAACACAGTGGTAGTCTCACAGCTAGGTACCATACCTGATGCACCTCAAACTCTCCATCCTGAGAAGGCCCTTAAATTCAGGAAGGCCATACAATTTCAAGGTTAAGTTTAAGTGCACAAGCTCTGGAGTTAGAATACCTGAATTCAAATCTCAGCTCTACCACTACTGTTTAAATGTGGGCAAGTTTCTTACTTCTCTGGGCCCAATTCCCCCATCTAAAAAGTGGGATAGTGATAGTACTTACCTAATGGGGTTCTTGTAAAGACTAATGAGACAATCCTTATAAAGCATTTACAACATGACAGTTAGTAAATACTGAACAAAAGGTAGCACTGTTTTCATTTGCAACCCACCTACATTTTCATGATATACTATTAAGTTAGCAAATAAAGTTGGTTGAAACTGGAAAAAGTTAGGTCCCTACACAAATCACTAACCATACTCTATGCTAGCAATGGTTTCCATTTGCAACACATTACTTATGAAATAGGAGCTACCTAGTCATTGCTTTTATCTAAGACAGTGTTTTACAAGCTTTTAGATTACTTTGAGAATCAGTGGTCTGATTTATATATATCTTTTTTTACCTCTTTTTTATATGTATCTTTTTTTAACCTCTTAACGTGTTTATTTTTTTAACATCTTTATTGGAGTATAATTGCTTTATAATGGTGTGTTAGTTTCTGCTTTATAACAAAGTGAATCAGTATGTATACATATATCCCCATATCTCCTCCCTCTTGTGTCTTCCTCCCACCCTCCCTATCCCACCCTCTAGGTGGTCACAAAGCATGAACTGATCTCCCTGTGCTATGTGGCTGCTTCCCACTAGCTATCTATTTTACATTTGGTATAAACTACATATATCTTATTTGGTATAATGCCTTCAACTTATCCTTACAAACCTGGTGAGCACATGTTTTCCCACTCCTGCTTCCAGGTCTACATTTCGTCTTCTTTTCCTTAAAGCAGTGGTTCCCAAAATATAGTCTGTGGACCAGCAGGATCAGTATCAGCAACACCTGGGAACTTGTTAGAAATGTAGATTCATGGACCCCACCCGAGACCTACTGAATCTGAAACTCTCAGTGGTAGCAGGTGGGACAGCAGTGTGTGTTATTATTACTTTTTTTTTTTTTTTTTTGCAGTACGCGGGCCTCTCACTGTTGTGGCCTCTCCCGTTGCGGAGCACAGGCTCCGGACGCACAGGCTCAGCGGCCATGGCTCACGGGCCCAGCTGCTCCGCGGCAAGTGGGATCTTCCCGGACCGGGGCACGAACCCGTGTCCCCTGCATCAGCAGGCGGACTCTCAACCACTGCACCACCAGGGAAGCCCAACAATGTGTGTTTTAACAATAACCCTCCAAGTGGTTCTTATGCATGCTCAAGTTTGAGAACCATTGCCCTATCCTACTGACACAGCTAACATGACCTGTAAAAAGAATCAGTTCATTGTATCACTGATCTCGTAATTTCTACACCTCTGGTTTTGATTTCTTCTAACTCTTTCCGTGTACATGCCTTCACTGTCCACTTGTGTTTACTTCAGTTTCTAAGCAGCTCCATCTTTGGACAAATATCTATCTCAAAATAGTTTTTTTTTTTTTTTTGTCTTCAGTGGCAAAGACGACCGGCTGCTCATTACCATAAGGATTAAGTCAAATCATAACCTTATTTTTCTAACCTTTCATACTTTTATACGTCCTCTAAGTCCAAGTTATAACTAGAATCTGAGAAAGGGCTGGACCAAGAGTAAACAGAGTAATTATATAACTTTTATTTTTTTGTGCTTATCTAATTGAATATATTATCTATATCTATCCACCTTCCAAAATACAAAAAAAAAAAACACTTTCGGGTGTTTTCCTTCAAACCTCACCCCAGATAGAGGATAAGGAGAACATGCCAAATCATTAGTCACAGAACAGACCGCCCCCCCCCCCACACCCGCCCGGTTCATTTGCTCTTTTCATTTTCCTATATGTTACTAGGATAAAGAATCTGGAACACCTACTTAAAAAACTCTCCTTCTGTAGAAGATTAATACAACTGTTGATAAAATTAGTCCAATGAGATTCTTTTAAGAATTGATATTTTTAATCTACATAATGTTAAACTGCCTAAAAAACAACATGTTCTTTGTTGCTCAGTAAAAACTCTATCTCAATTGGGGACAATAAGATGGGGAAAGGTGAGGTTCTGGCAGTCTGGAAGAAGTTTCTTTATGACATAGAGACAAGAAAATTGAGATGAGTCTACTCTGCTGTAGATTCCCTAAATGCTTTTGTGCTCTGTTTCAGTTCTATGGAAACTGAAAAAAGGGCTTTGAGTAGTTCTAGTCAGTGTTGTCAAGCTCCATTCCTCCTAGTTCACAATGCCTCATCTTTTCCTTAGGGGATGAAGTCAAATAAACTCCCAGCCTGAAAGAGGTTTTTGTTTGTTTGTTTGTTGTTTGTTTTTTTTGTTTTTGGCGGTACGCGGGCCTCTCACTGTTGTGGCCTCTCCCGTTCGGAGCACAGGCTCTGGACGCGCAGGCTCAGCGGCCATGGCTCACGGGCCTAGCTGCTCCGCGGCATGTGGGATCTTCCCAGACCGGGGCACGAACCCGTGTCCCCTGCATCGGCAGGCGGACTCTCAACCACTGGGCCACCAGGGAAGCCCTGAAAGAGGTTTTAATACTACTTAACTAGTATAATGAAGGCACATCCCACCAGGTGTTACGGAATATATAAAATTAACCATTCCTGGACCTCATAGAAAGAAGACTTACATCTCATAGACACTATTTTCCCTCAACTTTTTATTCATTCCTTCTCCAGTTGCATCCTGAAATAGACTTTCAGTACACCTCAGGCCTGGATTACTACCACAGTTTCTCCGACTGCCATCAGTCAGCCTATAGGTTAACTTTCTTTCAACATTCCTTTGTCGTTTCCTATCACATTGTACCAAAACTCTTCTGCCTAGCTTTAAGGCTATCATTTGGCTCATCCTTCCTATGCAACTTTATTTTGTACTATTTCCCAAATAGAAGGTCCCCTTCCCCTAGGATAACTGAAATTCATTTGCTCTTTCTTAGGGAAAAGTTGAAGAAACAAGGAAAAGAAAAACAGACACTGACATCCCTAACAGCAAAAGTTTATTTACAATTGTAGTTAAGGAATATTTTTAATGCATGCTGAGAAAACAGTAATATTCCAAACGTATAGGTTACTCTCTGGTAAGGAATACAAGATGACGCTGGGAAAGGCTTTGGCATACACAACAACTGGAACCAGGTTAACAGAACACCTGCACTATTAGAACGTTGTTATCAGAACACTTATATATCACCTATTTATATGTCACACCAACTTCATAAACAGCTCATCTTCTAACTCCTCACTGGCTATTTGAGTAAATAGCATTCAAGGTTAAACATTAAGACTGGGGAGTAGGGAAGAAATACAGAAGTGATAAGCATCACAACATTTCAGAGCCCATATATACTAATACAACATTAAGATTAAGAAACAGTATTCCAATTTTTTTCTGAAACAGTATTTGGCAATGTTTTAGCGCATAAGAAGACACTGCTTTGGTCCATCCACTCTTTCCAGCTTTTCAAAGTGTTTCCTGGCATTGCGGATATTGATCAGAGTAGCTGCAGAAGCTGAGGGTGGGGTAGGGAAGATAACCAACAGACTAAGTACAAGCAGCCAAAGGAATAATTGACTAGTAAAAACAAATAAACAAAAGAGAGCCAAATCCCTCAATGTATGTCACAGAGAACGTAAGTCCCAAGTTAACCAGAGTTTAATTTTTCTGAATAAATAAAAGATTTGTTTATATTCTAAACACAGTATTTTCAAAATAAATTTTCAAACTCTTTTGGTTTGGAGCTAATAGTAAAAAAGAACATTATCTTATGTTGTATTCTAATATTAACCTAAGATAGATAACTTAAGAGATAATTTAAACTTCTGGGAGCATCCTGGAAATACTGCTAGAACCTTTATTTCAATGGTTGTGATGGATATGGCTATTATGGCATGGAAGCACCAAATATCTCTCTTTATGCTCATAACAGAAATATGGGAGTATGGTACTTAGGAATACACAATGACATATAAAATGGTTCAACATTTAATAGTTCAGAGCTTAGATTGACTGGTCTTTTAAAAATCTACCCCACATGGAGCATAAGTCATACATTTGGGTTCTTTTTCTTTAAAATCCTTAGATGTAATAACTATACATAAGTAATTTTTAAAGTTCCCATGAAGAAGATATAATACCCTAGAGTCTAAATTATCTTTAAGTTTCAAAATATGTCTATTAAATAAAAAGTATTTACCACTAGTACTAAATTTTTTTTTCATTGTGGTAAAATGCACACAAAATGAAATTTACCATTTTAACCATTTTCAAATGTATAGGTCAGCGGCATTAAGTACATTCACAGTGTTGTGCACTACTAAATAGCTTTTCAGTATCTTTAATAATGTACTACCTCTAGGGAAATTAGTTTAAAAAATACGTGGCTTTGAACCTATGTCGGCTAAGTTTAAACTTACGAATGGATGGATCAGACATCACGACCATCACATAAGTGTTGGATGTAAAGATGTCAATGAAAGCAGCAAAGTTAGAGTTCCTGACTTCCATGCTCTGGAAAGAGGCAGCCAGCTTGCTATAGGAGAAAGGAGAAAAGTGAGTAAAGAACGTAAAATAATAGCAACATAAGACATTCTTATTTTTCACGTTAAATATTTTCATAGCATTATATCTCAATCCACCACCTCATTAAGACAGTTAATCACTAACCCACTTTGCTTTCCAAGGAAACTCTAATGACAAATTTAACACGTGCTGGAAAGTGACTTAGAAAGTGGATTAGGACTTGATACTGACTGTGAAATGAAAAGTGGGCTTAGACCTAGATTCATATTAAAAATCATGTTACCAAAGATTTCTCTAATATTTAAGTTTATTCAGTTGAAATTTCCCTATCATTGAGATTAATAACTGTATCTTTTGAATGTTAGTTATGCTGAAATTCTAGAAATGATCCCATTTCTTTGAAAACAAAAAGGGTAATGATATTTATATGCCATTTGCTATTTCTTCTTAAAAATGTTAGAATAAACATGCCAGAAAGTCTCAAAGTGTGCTATGACATAAAAGGGAAAAAATTACACTTATTCTATTGTCTGGGCATCAAAGTTTTACCAGGATAAGAATTTTGATTATTAAATCTTTACTAGATTATGATGTTCAGCCATTCCTTCTTCCTATATTCACAATGCTAAGATTCAAATTGTATTTAAACAAAGCTGAGACAATATGATCAGATATTTCTAGACTCTCTACTTTGTACCATTCTTGAATCAGTCCCTCACTATTTTAATTACCGTAGTTTTATAGTAAATCTTGGTATTTGGTAGGGTAAATTCTCCTTTCTTGTTTTTCAAAACTCTCTTGGACATTTTCTGTTTATTTTTTTCCCAAATAGTATCAAACATCTTGAAGGGGTACTCTGCTTAGATATTTTTCATATGCTTCTTCTGCATCAGTTGACTTTGCATTAAAGATGTCTTTCACTTCTGTCAACTGTAGGCTCCCTTAGAGTTTAGCTTTATTTTTAATATAAAGAAGAATATAGAAGTACAGTCTACTATAGTTATTTGAATCTCTCAAAAAATGACAATTTGTTCCAGAGATAAATACATCACATAAGATCTCTTACCTGCAGCTCAGCTTAAATTGCTTAATAATGTTGCTGATTTTCTCAAATCTGTGGACATCACGCTGTTCTTTACATTGATAGTGAGAAATCACCTATGAAAAAGAGCAATGCCCTTTAAATTCATGCAGCGTTGTCATATCACCCTCTACTACTCTTCAAGGCAATACATTTGTCAGTCTCTTGGTCACCCTGATTTTCAGGGTAGACTTGGCACCTGGCTTTACTGCCTCTATTCCTCTGTCCCATATCCTGTTAACATCTGCATAATTTCAACATCCCTACGGATGACCCATCCAGTACTGTTTGGTTATAAATTTATTAGATCATTTAAGTATTGTATTATCTATTTTGGTTCATTGCTGTCCTTTCTCACTTACTTTAATCATTAAATATTCATCTTATTTCAATTTTTTCAAATTATTTCTATTTTTTTGATTCAAAAAAAGTACAAATCAAAAAGGAAAAATAAAAATTCTTAGCTGTTTTTTTAAAAATATTTTATTTATTTGTTTATTTATTTTGGTTGTGTCGGGTTTTAATTGCAGGCACACAGGATCTTCGTTAAGGCATGTGGGATCTTTTCGCTGTGGCATGCAGGCTCTTCGTTGCAGCACTCAGGCTTCTCTCTATTTGTGGCACGTGGGCTCCAGGGCGTGTGGGCTCTGCAGTTTGCAGCATGCGGGCTCTCTAGTTGAGGTATGCAAGCTCAGTAGTTGTGGTGCACAGGCTTAGTTGTCCCGTGGCACGTGGGATCTTAGTTCCCCGACCAGGGACTGAACCTGCATCCCCTGCACTGGAAGGTGGATTCTTTACCACTGGACCACCAGGGAAGTCCCTCTTAGCTGTTGCTGAGGTGTACTTAATGTATTTAATTTTAATGAAGTCTATAACCAAGTGGTTTTTGGTATCATATTTAAAAATCTTAACTGAACGATTCTGACCTCTGAGGATTTACTATTTATAAATGAACCTATTCATGATGGACACCAATGCCAGCTGAAAATACTTCCCCTCACACTTTCAGATTAATAAAACCACACAAGTATTTCCCATAGGCTGATGTAAAGTTTCTAGTAGGAAGCAAAACTGAGTCATTTGCCAGAAGAAAATTCACAGGGCAATTCCCTGAAACCATGTGAAAATTTCAAAACATAATTCCTAGACCAATGGTGGAATAGGTTCCTGTTGATTGACTTCAAGAGCTATAGTGAAAATGGTCAATCACAACGAAACTTAGTCCTCAAGAGAAAGCAAAAGCTACTTGTCACTGCCAGTGAAAAACAGAGTTTATATTAGGTTAACCTCTATGATCATGTGCGGTAGATGTGGCAGGAGAATACTGCTGAAGCAGGATTCTACCATGCCACATGTCTCAAGATAGACAGAAGAGCTCACCTGCTTGTTGCTATTACCACTAGCAGGAAAGACAGGGCTCAGGGTAGTGAACTTCCAAGCAAGTGATCCCTGCCTATGGGCTGAGGCAGAAAGACACTCTAGTTAGGACTCCTTGCCTCAGCTGTACCAGTTAGCAGGAAGGATGACTCCCAAATATGCTACCATTAAAAATAATGTTTCCACAAAGGAAGGAGAAAAAAATTGCACTTTGAATTCTCTGCCCTCTGTTGGCTGCAATAGCAAAAGAAATCAATGTTAAACAGTTTGCCAACTGTATGCTAAACTTTGTGCTAGGGCTTAATGCTACCTTGTCCCATTTTAATCCACACAATAAACCTATGATATAGATATTATTATCTCCATTTTATAAAAGGGGAACCAAACTCAGAGAGATTAAGATATGTGTCTACCATATATATGCTGTCTACAAGAGACCAACTTCAGATATAGGGCCACATACAGACTGAAAGTAAGAGGATGGAAAAATGCATTCCATGCAAACAGAAATCAAAAGAAAGCTAGAGTAGCAATACTCATATTAGACAAAATAGTTTGAAGAATGTTACAAGAGACAAAAAAGGACACTACATAATAATCAAGGGATCAGTCCAAGAAGAAGACATAACAATTGTAAATATATATGAACTCAACATAGGAGCACCACAATATATAAGGCAAATACTAACAGCCATAGAAAGAAAAGTCGACAGTAACACAATCATACTGGGGGACTTTAACACCCAATGTTCATCAATGGAAAGATCATTCAGACAGAAAATCAGTAAGGAAACACAGGCCTTAAATGACACATTAGGCTAGATGGACTTAATTGATATTTAGAGCATTTCATCCAAGAGCAGCAGAATACACATTCTTCTCAAGTACACATGGAACATTCTCCAGAATTGATCACATGCTGGGCCACATAGCAAGCCTCAGTAAATTTAAGAAAACTGAAATCATATCAAGCATCTTTCCCAAACACAACGCTATGAGATTAGAAATCAACTACAAGGAAAAAGCTGTAAAATACACAAACATATGAAGGCTAAACAATATGCTACTTAACAACCAATGGATCACTGAAGAAATCAAAGAAATCAGAAAGTACATAGAGACAAATGAAAATGGAAGCATGAGGATCCAAAACCTATGCGATACCCCAAAAGCAGTTCTAGGAGGGAAATTTACAGCAACACAATCTTGCCTCAGGAAACAAGAAAAATCTCAAATAAACAACCTAAACTTACACCTAAAGCAACTAAAAGAAGAAGAACAAACAAAACACAAAGTTAATGGAAGGAAAGAAACCATAAAGATCTGAGCAGAAATAAATGAAATAGAGAGAAAGAAAACAACAGAAATGATGAATGAAACTAAAAGCTGGTCCTTTGAAAAGATAAACAAAATGGATAAACCTTTAGACAGACTCATCAAGGAAAAAAGGGAGAGGACTCAAATCAATACAATTAGGAATGAAAAAGGAGATGCTACAACAGACACCACAGAAATACAAAGGATCATGAGAGATTACTACAAGCAACTATATGCCAATAAAATGGACAACCTAGAAGAAATGGACAAATTCTTAGAAAGGTACAATCTCCCAAGACTGAACCAGAAAGAAACAAAAAATATGAACAGATCAATTACAAGAATGAAATTGAAACTGGGATTAAAAAACTCCCAACAAACCAAAGTCCAGGACCTGATGGCTTCACACGTGAATTCTATCAAACATTTAGATAACACCTATCCTTCTGAAACTATTCCAAAAAATTGCAGAGGAAGGAACACTTGCAAACTCATTCTATGAGGTCACCATCACCCTGATAACCAAAACCAGACAAAGATACCACCAAAAAAGAAAATTACAGGCCAATGTCACTGGTGAACATAGATGCAAAAATAGTCCTCAACAAAACACTAGTAAACTGAATCCAACAATACATTAAAAGGATCAGACCCAATGATCAAGTGGGATTTATCCCAGGGATGAAAGGACTTTTCAATATCCCCAAATCAATCGGTGTGATACACCACAGCAACAAACTGAAGAATAAAAACCATATGATCACCTCAATAGATGCAGAAAAAGCTCTTAAAAAAATTCAACACCCATGTATGATAAAAGCTCTCCAGAAAGTGGGCACAGAGAAAATTTACCTCAACATAATAAAGGCCATAAATGACAAACCTACACCTAACATCATACTCAATGGTGAAAAGCTGAAAGCATTTCCTCTAAGATCAGGAACAAGACAAGGATATCCACTCTCACCACTTTTACTGAACATAGTTTTGGAAGTCCTAGCCATGGCAATCAGAAAAGAAAAAGAAATAAAAGGAATCCAAATTGGAAAAGAAGCAAAACAGTCTCTGTCTGCAGATGACATGATACTACTATACGCAGAAAATCCTAAAGATGCTACCAGAAAACTACTAGAGCTCATCAATGAATTTGGTAAAGTTGTAGGATACAAAATTAATACACAGAAATCTCTTGCATTTCTATACACTAACAATGAAAGATCAGAAAGAGAAATTAAAGAAACAATCCCATTTACCAGTGCAGCAAAAAGAATAAAATACCTAGAAATAAACCTACCTAAGGAGGCAAAAGACCTGTACTTCAAAAAACTATAAGATGCTGATGAAAGAAATCAAAGATGACAAAAACAGACAGAAAGAAATACCATGTTTTTGGATTAGAAAAATCAATATTGTCAAAATGACTATACTACCCAAGACAATCTACATATTCAATGCAATCCCTATCAAATTACCAAGGGCATTTTTCACAGAACTAGAACAAAAAATCTTAAAATTTGTATGGAGACACAAAAGACCCTGAATAGCCAAAGCAATCTTGAGAAAGAAAAACAGAACTGGAGGAATCAGGCTCCGTGACTTCAGACTACACTACAAAGCTAAAGTCATCAAAACAGTATGGAACTGGCACAAAAACAGAAATATAGATCAATGGAATAGGATAGAAAGCCCAGAAATAAACCCACGCACCATGGTCAATTAACCTATGACAATGAAGGCAAGACTATATGATGGAGAAAAGACAGTCTCTTCAATAAATAGTGCTGGGAAAACTGGACAGCTACATGTAAAAAATATGAACATTCTTTAATACCATACACAAAAGTAAACTCAAAATGGATTAAAGACCTAAATGTAAGACTGGATACTCTAAACTCTTAGAGGAAAACATAGGCAGAACACTCTGACATAAATTGCAGCACGATCTTTTTCAATCCACGTCTAGAGTAATGGAAATTAAAAAACAAAAAAACAAGAAACAAATGGGACTTAATTAAACTCAAAAGCTTTTGCACAGCAAAGAAAGTGCAAAGACAACCCATAAAATTGGAGAAAATATTTGCAAATGATGTAGCAGACAAGGGATTAATCTCCAAAATTTACAAACAACTCATGTGGCTCAGTATGAAAAAAACAAACAACCCAATAAAAAAATGGGCAGAAGACCTAAATAGACATTTCTCGAAAGAAAACATACAGATGGCCAGGAGGCATGTGAAAAGATGCTCAACATTAGTAATTATTATAGAAATGCAAATCAAAACTACAATGAGGTACTACCTCACACCAGTCAGAACGGCCATCATCAAAAAGTCTACAAACAATAAATACTGGAGAGGGTGTGGAGAAAAGGGAACCCTCTTGCACTGTTGGTGGGAATGTAAATTGGTACAGCCACTGTGGAGAACAGTATGGAGGTGCCTTAAAAAACTAAAATTAGAGCTACCATATGATCCAGGAATCCCACTCCTGGGCATATATCCAGAGAAAAACATGGCTTGAAAGGATACATGCACCCCAATGTTCATTTCAGCCCCGTTTACAATAGCCAAGACATGGAAGCAACCTAAATGTCCATCAACAGATGAATGGATAAAGATGTGGTACATATATACAATGGAATATTACTCAGCCATTAAAAAGAATGAAATAATGCCATTTGCAGCAACATGGATGGACCTGGGGATTATCATACTAAGTGAAGTCAGACAAAGAAAGACAAATATCATATGATATTGCTTATATGTAGAATCCAAGAGAAATGATACAAATGAACTTGTTTACAAGACAGAAACAGACTCACAGACTTAGAGAAGGAACTTGTGGTTG
>NW_022983470.1:40528-83185 GCF_011762595.2 Tursiops truncatus | reverse complement strand
CTCCCTGACTTCAGACTATACTACAAGTTACAGTAAACAAGACAGTATGGTGCTGGCACAAAATCAGAAAGATAGATCAATGGAACAGGATAGAAAGCCCAGTGATGATCCCACGCACATATGGTCACCTTATCTTTAATAAAGGAGGCAGGAATGTACAGTGGAGAAAGGACAGCCTCTTCAATAAGTGGTGCTGGGAAAACTGGACAGGTACATGTAAAAGTATGAGATTAGGTCACTCCCTAACACCATACACAAAAATAAGCTCAAAATAGATGAAAGACCTAAATGTAAGCCCAGAAACTATCAAACTCTTAGAGCAAAACCTAGACAGAACACTCAAAGACATAAATCACAGCAATATCCTTTTTGACCCACTTCCTTGAGAAATGGAAATAAAAACAAAAATACACAAATGGGACCTAATGAAACTTCAATGCTTTTGCACAGCAAAGGAAACCATAAACAAGACCAAAAGACAACCCTCAGAATGGGAGAAAATATTTGCAAATGAAGCAACTGACAAAGAATTAATCTCCAATAAGCAGCTCATGCAGCTCAATAACAAAAAAACAAACAACCCAATCCAAAAATGGGCAGAAAACCTAAATAGACAGTTCTCCAAAGAAGATATACAGACTGTCATCAAACAGATGAAAGAATGCTCAACATTATTAATCATTAGAGAAATGCAAATCAAAACTACAATTAGATATCATCTCACACCAGTCAGAATGGTCATCATCAAAAAATCTAGAGACAATAAATGTTGGAGAGGGTGTAGAGAAAAGGGAACACTCTTGCACTGCTGGTGGGAATGTGAATTGGTTCAGCCACTATGGAGAACAGTATGGAAGTTCCTTAAAAAACTACACATAGAACTACCATATGACCTGGTAATACCACTCCTGGGCATATACCCTGAGAAAACCGTAATTCAAAAAGAGTCATGTACCAAAATGTTCATTGCAGCTCTATTTACAATAGCCCAGAGATGGAAACAACCTAAGTGTCCATCATTGGATGAATGGATAAAGAACATGTGGCACATATATACAATAGAATATTACTCAGCCATAAAAAGAAACGAAATTGAGCTATTTGTAATGAGGTGGATAGACCTAGAGTCTGTCCTACAGAGTGAAGTAAGTCAGAAAGAAAAAGACAAATACCGTATGCTATCACATATATATGGAATTTAAGAAAAAAAATGTCATGAAGAACCTAGGCGTAAGACATGAATAAAGACACAGACCTACTAGAGAATGGACTTGAGCATATATGGAGCGGGAAGGGTAAGCTGTGATAAAGTGAGAGAGAGGCATGGACATATATACACTACCAAACGTAAGATAGATAGCTAATGGGAAGCAGCCGCATAGCACAGGGAGATCAGCTTGGTGCTTTGTTACCGCCTGGAGGGGTGGGATAGGGAGGGTGGGAGGGAGGGAGACACAAGAGGGAAGAGATATGGGAACATATGTATATGTATAACTGATTCACTTTGTTATAAAGCAGAAACTAACACACCATTGTAAAGCAATTATACTCCAATAAAGATGTAAAAAAAATTGAGTTTTTTGTAGTGAGGTGGATGTGCATCGAATCTGTCATATAAGTGAAGTAAGTCATAAAGAGAAAAACAAATACCGTATGTTAACACATATATATGGAATCTAAATTAAAAAAAAAAAGAGGGTTCTGAAGAAACTAGGGGCAGAACTGGAATAAAGATGCAGATGTAGAGAATGGACTTGAAGACAGAGGGAGGGGCAAGGGTAACCTGAGACGAAGTGGGAGAGTGGCATGAACATATGTACACTACCATATGTAAAATAGATAGCTATTCGGAAGCACCCGCATAGCATTGGGAGATCAGCTCGGTCCTTTGTGATCACCTAGAGGGGTGGGTTATGTAGGGTGGGTGGGAGTCGCAAGAGCACGGGTATATATGTATATGTATAGCTGACTCACTTTGTTATTCAGCAGCAACAAACACAACAATGTAAAGCAGTTATACTCCAATAAAGATGTTTAAAAAAATACAATTGCAACAGAAACTATAGTAGATACAAAAATGATTATTGAAATGGAGAAAAAAAATCACATTTTTTCTTTAGAACCAATAAATATGTTTTAATTAATCATTAAAAAAAAAGTGGAAATAGCCTAAATATCCATCAGCTGGAGAATGGGTAAACAGAATGTCTGTCTCACAGTCTGGAAGAAAAAAAGGACAGAAGCGGGGTGGAGAGAAAGGAAAAAAAAACCTGGAAAGCCAAATATCTAGATAGACAGATAATATAGTCAATAGTGTCTTTTTTTTTTTCACTGTATAGTTATTTATTTATTAAAATTTTTATTGACTTGCTTTACAATGTTGTGTTAGTTTCTGCTTTATAACAAAGTGAATCAGTTATACATATACATATATCCCCATATCTCTTCCCTCTTGCATCTCCCTCCCTCCCACGCTCCCTATCCCACCCTTCTAGCTGGTCACAAAGCACCGAGCTGATCTCCCTGTGTTATGCGGCTGCTTCCCACTAGCTATCTATTTTACCTTTGGTAGTGTATATATGTCCATATATACACTACCACTCTCTCACTTTGTCCCAGCTTACCTGTCCCCCTCCCTGTGTCCTCAAGTTCATTCTCTAGTTGGTCTGCGTCTTTATTCCTGTCTTGCCCCTAGGTTCTTCATGACCTTTTTTTTTTAAATTCCATATATATGTGTTAGCATACGGTATTTATTTTTCTCTTTCTGACTTACTTCACTCTGTATGACAGACTCTAGGTCCATCCACCTCACTACAAATAACTCAATTTCATTTCTTTTTATGGGATGTACTGAGAGCCTGGGTTCGTGAAAGCCCACTAGGAGCCCAATTCCACAGCAGCTGCCTGTGGCCATGGTAGCCAGCCAGTGGTGAGATGAGCCAGAAGCCTGAGCTCATGGGAGCCTAGTGATATGGGAGATGTCTGCTGTTGGTATGGATCAGTAGCTTGGGACCACAGGCGCCCATTGGAAGCCTAAGGTCACAGAAGCCTCCTGGGTCTCTGGGAGCCAATCCAGGTTCTCGGTTTTCAGGGACCCTCTGGGAGCCTGGAGCTAAGGAAGTCAGTTGGAGGAGCAGGAGCTGCCCAGGCCCACTGGAGCTGGAAGGCATAGGGATGAGTTGAGGTAGTGGGTTGTGTGAGCCCTCAGGAGTCTGGTGCCATGAGTACCTCCTGAGGCCACTGGAGCCAGTGGGAGCCAGGGTGAGCTGGGACCTGAACTCACAGGAGCCCACTGGGGCCTGGTGCTGTGGAAGCTGTCTGGCTCCACAGATGCTGCCTAGGGCTCCTGGAGCTGGCAGGCACTGGGGTAAGCTGGGTGCCAGGTTTTGTGGGAGCTCACTAGGACCCTGGTGCCACAGGATCTGCTTGAGGCCAGTGGAACCAACAGGTCCTGGGATGAGGTGGGTACTTGTGATCATGGGACTGCTAGGAGCCTGGGGCCATGACAGCTGTCTGAGGGCTTGAGCTGGCAGGTGCCAGGTTGAACTGGTGGCTTGGGTTCACATGGGAGCCTGTTGCTGTGCAAACTACCTGGGACCACATAGGATGCCTGGGGCTGCTGGAACTGACAGACACCAGGGTGAACTGGGGGCATGATTTTACAGGAGTCCACTGGGAATCTGATATCACAGCAGGCGTCTAGTACCATGGGAAACTTCTGGGGCACTGGAGCTGGCAGGCACAGGGGGTTTGATTTCCCAGGAGTCCACAAGGAGTCTGGTGCCAAGGTCATTGCCTGGGGCCACAGGAATCAGCAGACACTGGGATGAAATGGAGACCTGGATTTCTGGGAGCTCAGTGGGAGCCTAGTGCCATTGGAGCCAGCAGACACTGGAGGTACACAAGAGACCTGGATTTGTAGGGGGTGTCAGAAATCTGGTGCAAACACTACTGTCTGGGGTCACTGTAGCTGGCAGGCACGTGAAAGCTGAGGTTACTTCAAACATAATTCATTTTATTTGTATCTTAGTGTGAGGCCATGATAAAAAGGGAAACACAAAATTGCTTTTCTTAACAGAACAGGCTGCAGAGAAAGTCCAGGAGAGAATACCCTTGCAAGCTCTCTGAAAAGATGACTACAAGGAAACATTGCTTTTAAAATCTGGACTTATTTATTTAAATTTATTATTTATTTTTTTAACATCTTTATTGGGGTATAATTGCTTTACAATGGTGTGTTACTTTCTGTTTTATAACAAAGTGAATCAGCTATACATATGCATATATCCCCATATCTCCTCCCGCTTGCTTCTCCCTACCACTCTCCCTATCCCACCACTCTAGCTGGTCACAAAGCTCTGAGCTGATCTCCCTGTGCTATGTGGCTGCTTCCCACTAGCTATCGATTTTACATTTGGTAGTGTATATATGTCCATGCAACTCTCTCACTTTGTCCCATCTTACCCTTCCCCACCCCTGTATCCTCAAGTCCATTCTCTACGTCTTCGTCTTTATTCCTGTCCTGCCCCTAGGTTCTTCAGAAACATTTTTTTAAAATTCCATATATATGTGTTAGCATATGGTATTTGTTTTTCCCTTTCTGACTTAACTTCACTCTGTATGACACACTATAGGTCAATCCACCTCACTAAAAATAACTCGATTTCATTTATTTTTATGGCTGAGTAATATTCCATTGTATATACATGCCACATTTTCCTTATCCACTCATCTGTCAATGGACACTTAGGTTGCTTCCATGTCCTGGCTATTGTAAATAGAGTTTCAACGAATATTGTGTAACAAGACTCTTTTTGAATTATGGTTTTCTCAGGGTATATGCCAAGTAGTGGGATTGCTAGGTCGTATGGTAGTTCTATTTTTAGTTTTTTTAAGGAACTTCCATACTGTTCTCCATAGTGGCTGAACCAATTCACATTCCCACCAGCAGTGCAAGAGTGTTCCCTTTTCTCCACACCCTCTCCAGCATTTATTGTTTGTAGATTTTTTGATGATGACCATTCTGACCGGTGTGAGGTGGTACCTCACTGTAGTTTTGATTTGCATTTCTCTAATGATTAGTGATGTTGAGCATCTTTTCATGTGTTTGTTCACTATCTGTATGTCTTCTTTGGAGAAATGTCTATTTAGGTCTTTTGCCCGTTTTTGGATTGGTTTCTTTGTTTTTATCATATTGAGCTGCATGACCTGCATGTAAATTTTGGAGATTAATCCTTTGTCAGTTGCTTCATTTGAAAATATTTTCTCCCATTCTAGGGGTTGTCCTTTTGTCTTGTTTATGTTTTCCTTTGCTCTGCAAAAGCTTTTAACTTTCATAAAGTCCCATTTTTTTATTTTTGTTTTTTTTTTCCATTTCACTAGGAGTTGGGTAAAAAAGGATCTTGTTGTGATTTATGTCATAGAGTGTTCTGCCTATGTTTTCCTCTATGAGGTTTAGAGTGCCTGGCCTTATATTTAGGTCTTTAATCTATTTTGAGATTATTTTGTGTATGGTGTCAGGAAGTGTTCTAATTTAATTATTTTACATGTAGCTGTCCAGGTCTCCCTGCACCACTTATTGAAGAGGCTGTCTTTTCTCCACAGTTTATTCTTGCCTCCTTTATCAAATAAGGTGACCATATGTGCATGGGTTTATCTCTGTGCTTTCTATCCTGTTCCATTGATCTATATTTCTGTTTTTCTGCCAGTACCATACTGTCTTGATTACTGTAGTTTTGTATGATAGTCTGAAGTTTGGGAGCCTGCCTCAGCCAGCTCCACATTTCTTTCTCAAGATTGCTTTGGCTATTCAGGGTCTTTTGTGTTTCCATACAAATTGTGAAATTTTTTGTTCTATTTCTGTGAAAAATGCCACTGGTAGTTTGAATGGGATTGCATTGAATCTGTAGATTGCTTTGGGTAGTATAGTCATTTTCACAATGTTGATTCTTCCAATACCAAGAATCTCTCAACCTGTTTGTATCATCTTTAATTTCTTTCATCAGTGTCTTATAATTTTCTTCATACAGGTCACTTGTGTGATTAGGTAGGTTTATTCCTAGGTATTTTAATTATTTTGTTGCAATGGTAAATGGCAGTGTTTCCTTAAATTCTGTTTCAATTTTCATCATTATTGTACAGGAATGCAAGAGATTTCTGTGCATTAAATTTGTATCCTGCTACTTTACCAAATTCATTGATTAGTTGTAGTATTTTTCTGGTAGCCTCTTTAGGATTCTCTATGTGTAGTATCATGTCATCTGCACACAGTGACAGGTTTATTTCTTCTTTTCCAATTTGGATTCCTTTTATTTCTTTTTCTTCTCGGATTGCTGTGGCTAAAACTTCCAAACTGTGTTGAATAATAGTGGTAAGAGTGGGCAACCTTGTCTTGTTCCTGATCTTAGAGGAAATGGTTTCAATTTTCCACCATTGAGAACAATGTTGGCTGTGGGTTTGTCATATATGGGCATTATATTGAGATAACTTTCCTCTATGCATACTTTCTGAAGGGTTTTTATCATAAAAGGGTGTTGAATTTTTTCAAAAGCTTTTTCTGTATCTATTGAGATGATCATATGGTTTTTCTACTTCAAATTATTAATATGTTTTATTACATTGATTGATTTCCGTTTATTCAGTAATCCCTGCATTCCTAGGAGAATACACACTTGATCATGGAGTATGATCCTTTTAATGTAATGTTGGATTCTGTTTGCTAGTAATTTGTTGAGGATTTTTGTATCTATGTTCATCAGTGATATTGGCCTGTAGATTTCTTTCTTTGTGACATCTTTGTCTGGTTTTGGTACCAGGGTGAGGGTGGCCTCAGAGAATGATTTTGTGAATGTTCCTCCCTCTGCTATACTTTAGAAGAGTTTGAGAAGGATAGGTGTTAACTTTTCTCTAAATATTTGATCAAATTTGCCTATGAAGCCATCTGGTCCTGGGCTTTTGTTTCTTGGAAGATTTTTAATCCAAGTCTTAATTTCTGTGCTTGTGATTCGTCTGTATATATTTTCTATTTCTTCCTGCTTCAGTCTTGGAAGGTTTTGCTTTTCTAAGTATTTGTCTACTCTTCCAGGTTGTCCATTTTATTGGCCTATAGTTGCTTGAAGTAATCTCTCATGACCCTTTGTATTTCTGCACTGTCATTGTTACTTCTCCTATTTCATTTCTAATTGTGTTGATTTGAGTCTTCTCCCTTCTTTTCTTGATGAGTCTGGCTAATGTTTTATCAATTAAGCTTATCTTCTCCAAGAACTAGCTGTTGGTTTTATTGATCTTTGCTATCATTTCCTTCATTTCTTTTCCATTTATTTCTGACCTGATCTTTATGATTTGTTTCCTTCTGGTAACTTTTGGGGTTTGTTGTCCTTCTTTCTCTCATTGCTTTAGGTGTTAGTTTAGGTTGTTTATTTGAGATGTTTCTTGTTTCTTGATATAGGGTTGTATTGCTATAATCTTCCCTCTTAGAACTGCTTTTGCTGCCTACCATATGCTTTAGTTCGTCGTGTTTTCAGTCATTTGTTTCTAGGTATTTTTTTATTTCCTCTTTGATTTATTCAGTGATCTCTTGGTTATTTAGTAGTTTATTGTTTACCCTCCATGTGTTTGTATTTTTACAGATTTTTTCCTGTAATTGCTATCTAGTCTCATAGCGTTGTGTTCAGAAAAGACACTTGATATGATTTCAACTTTCTTAAATTTAACAAGGCTTCATTTGTGACCAAGATATGGTCTATCCTAGAGAATGTTCCATAAGCATTTGAGAAGAAAGTGTATTCTGTTGTTTTTGGATGGAATGTCATAAATATCAATTAAGTACATCTTGTTTAATATATCAGTCAAAGCTTGTGTTTCCTTTTTTATTTTCATTTTGGATGATCTGTCCATTGGTGAAAATCGGGTGTCAATGTACCCTAATATTATGGTGTTACTGTCGATTTCCCCTTTTCTGGCAGTTAGCATTTGCCTTATGTATTGAGGTGCTCCTATGTTGGGTGCATAAACAGTTACACTTGTTATTATATCTTCTACAATTTTTATATCTTCTTGGATTGATCCCTTGATCATTATGTAGTGTCTTTCTTTGTCTCTTGTAATAATATTTATTTTAAAGAGTGTTTTGTCTCATATGAGAATTGCTACTCCAGCTTTCTTCTGATTTCCATTTGTGTGGAATAACTTTTTCCATCCCCTCACTTTCAGTCTGTATGTGTCCCTAGATCTGAAGTGGGTGTCTTGTTGGCAGCATATATATGGGTCTTGTTTCTGTGTCCATTCATCCAGTCCATGACTTTTGGTTGGAATTTTATTCCATTTTCCTATAAGGTCATTATCCATATGTATGTTCCTATTACCGTATTCTTAATTGTTTTGGGTTTGTTATTGTAGGTCTTTTCTTTCTCTTGTGTGTCCATCCTAGAGAAGTTCCTTTCGCATATGCTGTAAAGCTGATTTGGTGGTGCTGAATTCTCTTAACTTTTGCTTGTCTGTAAACATTTTACTTTTGCTGTTGAATCTGAATGAGATCATTGCTTGGTAGAATATTCTTGGTTGTAAATTTTTCCTTTCATCACTTTAAATATGTCCTCCCACTCCCTTTTGGCTTGTGGAGTTTCTGCTGAAAGATCAGCTGTTAATCTTATGGGGATTCCTTTGTATGTTATTGTTTGCTTTTCCCTTGCTGCTTTTAATATTTTTTTCTTGTATTTAATTTTTTATAGTTTGATTAATATATGTTTTGGCATTTTTCTCCTTTGATTTATCCTCTATGGGACTCTCTGTGCTTCCTGGACTTGATTGACTATTTCTTTCTCCATATTAGGTAAGTTTTCAACTATAATCTCTTCAAATATTTTCTCAGTCTCTTTCTTTTTCTCTTTTTCTTCTGCACCCCCTATAATTCGAATGTTGGTGCATTTAATGTTGTCCCAGAGGTCTTTGAACCTGTCCTCAATTATTTCCATTGTTTTTTTCTTTATTCTGCTCTCCAGTAGTTATTTACAGTATTTTGTCTTCCAGGTCACTTATCCGTTCTTCTGCCTCAGTTATTCTGCTTTTGATTCCTTCTAGAGAATTATTAATTTCATTTATTGTGTTCATCATTTGTTTGCTTTTTAGTTCCTCTAGGTCCTTGTTAAAACTTTCTTGTACTTTTTCCTTTGTATTCCCACAATTTTGGATATCTTTAGTAATATTACTCTGAATTCTTTTTCAGGTAGACTGCCTATTTCCTCTTCATTTATTTGGTATTGTGGGTTTTTACCTTGCTCCTTCATCTGCTGCATATTTCTCTGTCTTCTCATTTTTCTTAACTTACTCTGCTTTAGGTCTCCTATTCACAGCCTGCAGGTTCATAGTTCCTGTTATTTTTGGTTTCTGCCCTCAGTGGGTAAGTTTGGTTCAGTGTGTTGTGTAGGCTTCGTGGTGGATGGGACTGGTGCCTCTGTTCTGGTGGATGAGGCTGGATCTTGTCTTTCTGGTGGGCAGGACCATGTCTGGTGGTGTTGTTTTGGGTGTCTGTGAACTTATTATGATTTTAGTCAGCCTCTCCACTAATGGGTGGGGTTGTGTTTCTGTCTTGCTAGTTTTTTGGGTATGGGCTTTCCTGCACTGGAACTTGCTGGTCATTGAATGAAGCTGGGTCTTAGCATTGACATGTTGATCTCTGGGAGAGCTTTTGCCATTTGGTATTATGTGTGGCTGGGAGGTTTCTAGTGGTCCAACGTCATGAATTCGGCTCTCCCACCTAAGAGGCTCAGGCCTGACACCTGCCTGGAGCACCAGGACCCTGTCAGCCATATGGCTCACAAGAAAAGTGGAGGAAATAAAAGAAAAATAAAGTAAAATAAATTTATTAAAATAAAAATAATAAATATAAAAAAGTAATAAAAAAGGAAAGAAAGGAGCAAGCAAAGCAATAAAAATATCCACCAATGATAAGAAGTGCTAAAAACCATGCAAAGTAAAAAAACAAAAAAACAAAAAAAAAAACAAAGGCACAGAAAGAATCCTAGGACAAATTTTAAAAGCAAAGCTATACAGAGAAAAGTCCACAAAGAATCACACACATGCACTGTCACAGAAAGAGAAAAAGGAAAAACAATCGTATATATAAAAGGAAGGGGGCCATCAAATCATTAAACAAATCTACCAATGATAATAAGCTCTAAATACTAAACTGAGATAAACATAAAACCAGAAACAAATTAGGTGCAGAAAAACCCCAAGTCTACAGTTGCTCCCACAGTCCACTGCCTCAGTTTTGGGATGATTCGTTGTCTATTCATGCATTCCACAAATGCAGGGTGCATCAAGTTGACTGTGGAAATTTAATCTGCTGCTCCTGAGGCTGCATGGAGAAATTTCCTTTTCTCTTTGTTGTTCGCACAGCTCTTGTTGTTCAGCTTTGGATTTGGCCCTGCCTCTGCGGGTCTGCCTCTGTAGGTTGCCTGAGGGCATCTGTTCCCTGCCCAGACAGGACTGGGTTAAAGTAGCAGCTGATAAGGGGGCTCTGGTTCACTCAGGCCGAGGGGAATGAGGGGTAATGAATGTGGGCCGAGCCTGCGGTGGTAGAGGCCAGCGTGACTTTGCAACAGCTTGAGGTGTGCTGTGTGTTCTCCTGGGGAAGTTGTCCCTGGATTATGGGACCCTGGCCATGGAAGGCTGCACAGCCTCCTGGGAGGGGAGTTGTGGATAGTGTCCTGTGCTTGCACACAGTCTTGGTGGCTGCAGTAGCAGCCTTAGCATTTCATGCCTGTCTCTGGTGTCTGCTCTGATAGCCGCAGCTCACACCCGCTTCTGGAACTTGTTTAGGTGGTGCTGTGAATCCCCTCTCCTCGCACACCCTGAAATGGTCTCTTGCCTCTTAGGCAGTTCCAGACTTTTTCCCAGACTCCCTCCCAGCTAGCTGTGGTGCACTAGCCCCCTTCAGGCTGTCTTCACACTGTCAACCCCAGTACTCTCCCTAGGGTCTTACCTACAAAGCCCGAGCCTCAGCTCCCAGCCCCCACACGCCCCGGTGGGTGAGCAGACAAGCCTCTCAGGCTGGTGAGTGCTGGTCAGCACCAATCCTCTGTACAGGAATCTCTCCTTTTTGTCTTCTGCACCCCTGTTGCTGTGCTCTCCTCCGTGGCTCCAAAACTTCTCCCCTGCCCACCCCTGGTCTCCACCAGTGAAGCGGCTTCCTAGTGTGTGGAAACTTTTCTTCCTTCACAGCTCCCTCCCAGAGGTGCAGGTCCTGTCCCTATTCTTTTTTTTTTCTGTTTTTCTCTTTGGCACTACGCAGGTACGTGTTGTGTTTCTTGCTTTTTGAGAAGTCTGAGGTCTTCTGCCAGCATTCAGTAGGTGTTCTGTAGGAGTTGTTCCACATATAGATGTATTTTTGATGTATTCGTGGGAAGGTGATCTCCCCATCTTACTCATCCGCCATCTTGAAGGTCCCCCCTATTTCTTGTCTTTGTATAATACCCATTCTAACAGATATAGGGTGATATCTCATTTTGGATTTGATTTGCATTTCCTTGATGATTAGTAATGTTGAACATTGTTACATGTATCTATTAGCTATCTGTATGTCTTTTTTGGAAAAAAGTTCCTATTCAGATCTGCTGCCCGTTTTTTAAAAACAGATTGTTGTATTGCTCTTGAGTTGCATGAGATCTTTATATATTTAGATATTAACCCTTTTTCAGATATATAGTTTGCAAATATTTTCTCCCATTTTGTAGGTTGCCTTTTCATTTTGTTGATAATTTCCTTTGCCATGCAGAAGCTTTTTAGTTTGATGTAGTCCTATTTGTTTATTTTTGCTCTTAATGCTTCTGCATTTGAAGTCAGATATAAAAAATCACCACTAGGAGCTCACCACCTCTTTTCTTATAGGAGTTTTATGGTTTCAAGTCTTACATTCAGTTCTTATATCTAAGTCTTTAATCCACTTTGAGTTAATTTTTGTGTATGGTATAAGACAATGATCAATTTTTGTTCTTTTTTATGTGGCTTCTGATTTCTCCGAACATTATTTATTGAAGAGACTGTCCTTTCCCAATTGTATATTCATGGCACTTTTGTCATAAATGAATTGACCATATATGTGTGGGTTTATTTCTGGGCTCTTGGTTATTTTCCATTGATCTATGTGTATATTTTTATGCCAATACCATAGTCTATTGATTACTAAAATTTTGTGATAAAATTTTAAGTCAGTGAGTATGATGCCTTCATCTTTGTTCTTTTTTTCAATATGTTTTTTGTTTATTCTTTTCTGGTTTCATACAAATTTTATGATCCTTCTAGTACTGTGAAAAATGACTTTGGTATTTTAATATGATTGCATTGAATCTGTGTATTTCTTTGTGTAGTATGGATATTTTAACAATATTAATTCTTACAATCAATAATCATGGTATATATTTCCATTTATTTTTATCATCTTCAATTTACTTCATCAATGCCTTATAGTATTGAGTGTACATGTTTTTACCACCTTGGTTCAATTTATTCCTAAGTATTTCATCGTTTTTGATACAATTGTAAAGATGATATTTTAAATTAATTTCTTTCTGATAATTTGTTATTAGTACATAGAAGCACAAGAGATTTTGTATATTGATTTTGTATGTTGCAACTTTACTGAATTCATTTAATAGTTCTGTCAGATTTTTTGGTGGCATCTTTATGTTTTTTTATATATAATATAATCTCATTTTCAAATAGTGACAATTTTACTTCTTTCTTTCCCATTGGGATGCCTTTTT
The DNA here is from genome assembly GCF_011762595.2 of Tursiops truncatus. Taxonomy (NCBI): domain Eukaryota; kingdom Metazoa; phylum Chordata; class Mammalia; order Artiodactyla; family Delphinidae; genus Tursiops; species Tursiops truncatus. The sequence goes on along the minus strand of NW_022983470.1, from coordinate 70,421 downwards.
TGTATATTTCTTGCCTAATTGCTGTGGCTAGAATTTCCACTACTATGTTGAATGAAAGTGGCAACAATGGGCATCTATATCTTGAATCTCTTTTTAAAATTAATTTTTATTGGAGTATAGTTGCTTTACAATGCTGTGTTAGTTTCTTCTGTAGAGCAAAGTGAATCAGGTCTACGTATACATATATTCCCTCTTTTTGGATTTCCTTCTAATTTAGGTCACCACAGAGCATTGTGTAGACTTTCAGGTGCTATACAGTAGGTTCTCATTGGTTATCTATTTATTATATAGTAGTGTATATATGTCAAACCCAATCTCCCAATTCATCCCACCCCACTTCCCCCTTGGTATCTATAAGTTTATTCTCTCCATCTGTCTCTATTTCTGCTTTGCAAATAAGTTCATCTGTATCATTTTTTTCTAGATTCCACATAAAGCCATATTATATGATATTTGTTTTCCTCTTTCTGACTTACTTCACTTTGTATGACAGTCTCTAGGTCCATCCACATCTCTGCAAATGTCACAATTTCATTCCTTTTTTTGGCTAATATCCCGTTGCATATACGTGACAAATCTTTATCCATTCATCTTTTGATGGACACTTAGGTTTCTTCCATGTCCTGCTATTGTAAATAGTCCTACAATGAACATTGTGGTCCATGTCTCTTTATGAATTATGGTTTTCTCAGGATATATGACCAATAGTGGGATTGCTGGGTCATATGGTAGTTCTATTTTTAGTTTTCTGAGGAAAATCCATACTGTTCCCCATAGTGGCTGTATCAATTTATATTCCCACCAACAGTGCAAGAGTGTTCTCATTTCTCTACACCCTCTCTAGCATTTATTGTCTGTACATTTTTTGATGATGGCCATTCTAAACGGTGTGAAGTGATACCTCATTGTAGTTTTGATTTACATTTCTCTAATGATAAGTGATGTTGAGCATTCTTTCATGTGTTTGTTGGCAATCTGTATATCTTCTTTGAAGAAATGTCTACTTAAGTCTTCTGCCCATTTTTGGATTGGGTTTTTTGGTTTTTTTATACTGAGCTGCTTGTATATTTCAGAGATTAATCCTTTTTCAGTTGCTTCATTGGCAAATAATCTCTCCCAATCTGAGGGTTGCCTTTTTGTCTTGTTTATGGTTTCCTTTGCTGTGAAAAAGCTTTTAAGTTTCATTAGGTCCCATTGGTTTATTTCTGTTTTTATAACCATTTCCCTAGGAGGTCGGTCAAAAAGGATCTTGCTATGATTTATGTCATAGAGTGCTCTGCCTTTTTTTTTTCTTTTCCTCTACGAGTTTTATAGTGTCTAGGCTTACATTTAGGTCTTTAATCCATTTTGAGTTTATTTCTGCATACGGTGCTAGGGAGTGTACTAATTTCATTCTTTTACCTGTAGCTGTCCAGTTTTCCCAACCCAACATATCGAAGAAGCTGTCTTTTCTCCATTTTATGATATTGCCTACTTTATTAAAGATAAGCTGACCATATGTGCATGGGTATATCTCTGGGCTTTCTATGTTGTTCCATTGATCTATGTTTCTGTCTTTCTGTAAGTACCATACTGTTTTGATTACTGTAGTTTGTAGTATAGTCTGAAGTCCAGGAGCCTGATTCCTCCAACTCCGTTTTGCTTTCTCAAGGTTGCTTTGGCTATTTGGAGTCCTTTGTGTTTCCATACAAATTGTGAAATTTTTGTTCTAGTTCTGAGAAAATGCCATTCTTAGTTTGATAGGGATTGCATTGAATTTGTAGATTGCTTTTGGTAGTATATTCATTTTCACAATGTTGATTCTTCCAATCCCAGAACATGGTTTATCTCTCCATCTGTTTGTGTCATCTTTAATTTCTTTCATCAGCGTCTTATAGTTTTCTGCATACAGGTCTTTTTTCTCCTTAGGTAGGTTTATTCCTAGTTATTTTATTCTTTTTGTTGCAATGGTAAATGGGAGTGTTTCATTAATTTATCTTTCAGATTTTTCATCATTCATGTATAGGAATGCAAGATATTTCTGTGCATTAATTTTGTATCCTGCTACTTTACCAAATTCATTGATTAGTGCTAGTAGTTTTCTGGTAGCACCTTTAGGATTCTCTATGTATAGTATCATGTCATCTGCAAACAGTAACAGTTTTACTTCTTTTCCGATTTGTATTCCTTTTATTTCTTTTTCCTCTCTGACTGCTGTGGCTAAAACTTCCAAAACTATGCTTAATTATAGTGGTGAGAGTGGGCCACCTTGTCTTGTTCCTGATATTAGTGGGAACTGTTTCAGTTTTTCACCATTGAGTACGAAGTTGGCTGTGGGTTTGTCATATATGGACTTTATTATGTTGAGGTAGGTTTCCTCTGTGCCTAGTTTCTGGAGGTTTTTTATTGTAAATGGGTGTTGAATTTTCTCGAAAGCTTTTTCTGCATCTATTGAGGTGATTGTATGGGTTTTCCCCTTGAATTTGTTAATATGGTTTATCATACTGATTGATTTGCATATATTGAAGAATCCTTGCATTCCTGGGATAAACCCCACTTGATCATGGTGTATGATCCTTTTATTGTGCTGTTGGACTCTGTTTGCAGTTCTGTTGAGGACTTTTGCATCTATACTCATCAGTGATATTGGCCTGTAGTTTTCTTTTTTGTGTGACATCTTTATCTGGTTTTGGTATCAAGGTGATGGTGGCCTCATTGAATGAGTTTGGGAATGTTCTTCCCTCTGCTATATTTTGGAAGAGTTTGAGAAGGATAGGTGTTAACTATTCTCTAAATGTTTGATAGAATTCTCCTGTGAAGCCATCTTTTCCTGGGCTTCTGTGTGTTGGAAGATTTTTAATCACAGTTTCCATTTCAGTGCTTGTGATTGGTCTGTTCATATTTTCTATTTCTACCTGGTTCAGTCTCAGAAGGTTGTGCTCTTCTAAGAATTTTTCCATTTCTTCCAGGTTTTCCATTTTATTAGCATATAGTTGCTTATAGTAATTTCTCATGATCCTTTGTATTTCTGCAGGGTCAGTTGTTACTTCTCCTTTTTCATTTCAATTCTTTTGATTTGAATCTTCTCCCTTTTTTTCTTGGTGACTCTGGCTAATGTTTTTTCAATTTTGCTTACCTTCTTAAAGGACCAGCTTTTAGTTTTATGGATCTTTACTATTGTTTCCTTCATTCGTTCTCATTTATTTCTACTCTGATCTTTATAATTTCTTTCCTTCTGCTAACTTTGTGGTTTTTTTGTTCTTCTTTCTCTACCTGCTTTAGGTGTAAAGTTCAGTGGTTTATTTGAGATGTTTCTTGTTTCTTGATTTAGGATTGTATTGCTATGAACTTCCCTCTTATAAACTCCTTTTGCTGCATCCCATAGGTTTTGGGTCGTCATGTTTTCATTGTCATTTGTTTCTAGATATTTTTTGATTTCCTCTTTGATTTCTTAAGTGATCTCTTGGTTATTTAGTAGTGTATTGTTTAGCCTCCATGTGTTTGTAATTTTTACAAATTTTTTTTCCGTAATTGATATATAGTCTCATAACATTATGGTTGGGAAAGATACTTGATATGATTTCAAGTTTCTTAAACTTACCAAGTCTTGCTTTGTGACCCAAGATATGATCTGTCCTGGAGAATGTTCCATGAGTACTTGAGAAGAGAGTGTATTTTGTTAATTTTGGATGGAGTGTCCTATAAATATCAATTAAGTCCATCTTGTTTAATGTATCATTTAAGGTTTGTTTTGCCTTATTTATTTTCATATTGGTTGATCTGTCCATTGGTGAAAGTGCAGTATTAAAGTTCCCTAGTATTATTGTGTTACTGTCAATTTCCCTTTTATGGCTGTTAGCACTTACCTTATGTATTGAGGTGTTCCTCTGTTGGGTAAATAAATATTTACAATTGTTATATCCCCTTCTTGGATTGATCCCTTTATCATTATGTAGTGTCTTTCTTTGCCTCTTGTAGTAGTCTTTATTTTAAAGACTATTTTATCTGATATGAGAATTGCTACTCCAGCTTTCTTCTGATTTCCATTTGCATGGAATATCTTTTTCCATCCCTTTACTTTCAATCTGTATGTGTCCCTAGGTCTGAAGTGGGTCTCTTGTAAACAGCATATGTATGCATGTTGTTTTTGTATCCATTCAGCCAGTCTATGTCTTTTGGTTGGAACATTTAATCCATTTAAATTTAAGGTAGTTATCGATATGTTTGTTCCTATTACCCTTTTCTTAATTGTTTTGTGTTTGTTATTGTAGGTCTTTTTCTTCTCTTGTGTTTCCTGCCTAAAGAAGTTCATTTTGCATTGGTTGTAAAGCTGGGTTTGTGATGCTGAATTCTCTTAGCTTTTGCTTATCAGTAGATTTTAATTTCTCCATCGGATCCGAAAGAGATCCTTGCTGGGTAGAGTAATCTTGGTTGTAGGTTTTTCCCTTTCATCACTTTAAATATGTCCAGCCACTCCTTGCTGGCTTGCAGAGTTTCTACTGAAAGATCAGCTGTTAATCTTATGCGGGTTCCTTTGTATGTTATTTGTTCCTTTTTCCTTGCTGCTTTTAATATTTTTTCTTTGTTTTTAATTTTTGATTAATATGTGGCTTAGTGTGTGTCTCCTTGGATTTATCCTGTAATGGACTCTCTGCGCTTCCTGTACTTTACTATTTCCTTTTCCATATTAGGGAAAATTTCAATTATAATCCCTTCAAAAATTTTCTCAGTCTCATTTTTTTTTCCTCTTCTTCTTCTGGGACTCCTATAATTCTAATGTTGATGCATTTAATGTTTTTCCAGAAGTTTCTGAAAGTGTTCTCAATTATTTTCATTCTTGCTTCTTTATTCTGCTCTTCAGTAGTTATTTCCACTCTTCATCTTCTAGGTCACTTATCCATTCATCTGTCTCAGTTATTCTGCTATTGATTCCCTGTAGAGAATTTTTAATTTCATTTATTGTGTTGTTCGTCAGTGTTTGTTTTCTCTTTAGTTCTTCTATGTCCTTGTTATACATTTCTTCTATTTTCTCCATTCTTTTTCCAAGATTTTGGATCAACTTTACCATGATTACTCTGAATTCTTTTTCAAGTAGACTGCTTATTTCCTCTTCATTTGTTTGGTCTGGTGAGTTTTTACTTGCTCCTTTATCTCTTGTATTTCTCTGTCTTCTCATTTTGCTTAACTTACTGTGTTTGAGGTCTCCTTTTCACAGGTAGCATGTTTTTAGTTCCCGTTGTTTTTGGTGTCTGCCTCCAGTGGTTAAGGTTAGTTCAGCGTGTTGTGTAGGCTTCCTGGTGGAGGGAATTGGTGCCTGTGTTCTGATGGATGAGGCCTGATCTTGTCTTTCAGGTGGGCAGGATCATGTCCAGTGGTGTGTTTTTGCATGTCTGTGAACTTGTTATTATTTTAGGCAGCCTCTGTGTTAATGAGTGAGGTTGTGTTCCTTTGTTTCTATTTGTTTGGCATAGGTTGTCCAGCACTGTAACTTGCTGGTCATTGAGTGGAGCTGGGTCTTAATGTTGAGATGGAGATCTCTGGGAGAGCTCACTGTTTGATATAATGTGTGGCCAGGAAGTCTCTGGTGGACCTATATCCTGAACTCGGCTGTCTCATCTCAGAGGCTCAAGCCTGACACCTGGCCAGAGCACCAAGACCCTCTCTCTCCAGGACCTTTAACTCCTCTGTGCTTCTGGATTGTGTACTGAGCCGTACATGTACATATACAAGGTTACCAAACCTCTACCTTTGCAGGAAATCGCAGAGCAGGAGATGAGTGGTTTGCATCTCTATCTGCATGAAGCACTGCCATGTTGGATATGCATGTATTGGTGGGAACCCACAAATTTCTGGTTGCCTCAGCAGCAGCTTTTCTTTTCCTTAATTTAAGTCTAGTTTCACTTGCTCATGAGATGCTGTGTGCAGAGGCCTTGAACCCAGCACTTCAGACCAGAGTCCGCATTGCAAAACAGCTATGCCTAATGTTCCAACTTGGGGAACAGTGTGCAGAAGCTGGTTTTGGTATCTGGGTGATGATGGTCTCGTAGAATGAGTTTGTTGGTTTCCTTTCCTCTGCATTTTTTGGGAATAGTTTCAGAAGGATATGTGTTATATCTTCTCTAAATGTTTGATAGAAGTCACCTTGTGAAACTATCTGGTCCTGGACTTTTTTTGGTTGGGAATGTTTAAATCACAGTTTCAATTTCTGTACTTGTGATTGGTCTGTTCATATATTCTGTTTCTTCCTGGTTCAGTCTTGGGAGATTGTAACTTTGTAATAATTTGTCCATTTCTTCTAGGTTGTCCATTTTATTGTCATATAATTGCTTGTAGTAATCTCTTATGATCCATTGTATTTCTGAGGTGTCTATTGTAACTTCTTCTGTTTCATTTCTAATTTCATTGATTTGAGTCCTCTTCATCTTTTTCTTGATGAGTCTGGCTAAAGAATAATCAAGTTTGTTTACCTTCTTAAAGAACCAGGCTTTAGTTTCATTGATCTTTGTTATTTACATCTCTATTTCATTTAATTCTGCTCTGATAGTTATGAGTTTTTTCCTTCTACTAACTTTTTTGTTTGTTCTTCTTTCTCTATTTGCTTTGCATGTAAGGATAGGCTTTTATTTGAGGTTTTTTTTTATTTCCTGAGGTAAGATTGTATTGCTATAAAGTTCCCTCTTAGATCTGCTTTTGCTGCGTCCCATAGGCTTTGGATTATTGTGCTTTTGTTTTCATTTGTCTTTCAGTATTTTTTGATTTCCTCTTTGATTTCTTCAGTGATCTATTGGTTGATTAGTAGTACATTGTATAGTTTCCACGTGTTTGAGTTTTTTTTTACAGTTTTTTTTCTTGTAGCTGATTTCTCATATCATAGCGTTGTGATCAGAAAAGATGTTTGGCATGATTTCAGTTTTCTTAAATTTACCAAGGCTCACTTTGTGGCCCAGCATGTGATTATCCTGGTGAGTGTTCCATGTGTACTTGAGAAGCAGGTGTATTCTGCTGCTTTTGGATGGAATGCTCTGTAAATATCAGTTAAGTCCATCTGGTCTAATGCGTCATTTAAGGACTGTGTTTCCTATTTGATTTTCTATCTGGGTGATCTGTCCATTGATGAAAGGGGGGGAGTGTTAAAGTTCTGCATTATTATTGTGTTACTCTCAATTTCTCCTTTTATGGCTGTTAGTATTTGTGTTATAAATTGAGGTGCTCCTATGTTGAGTACATAAATATTTACAATTGTTATATATTTTGGGGCTGATCCCCTTGATCATTATGTATTGTCAGTCTTTGTCTCCTGTAACAGTGTTTATTTTAAAGTCCATTTTGTTTGATATGATTATTTCTACTCCAGCTTTCTTTTGATTTCCATTTGTGTGGAATACATTATTTGGAATACATTATTCCATTCCCTCACTTTGTTTGTATGTGTCACTAGGTCTGAAGTGGGTCTTTTGTAGATAGCATATATATGGGTCTTGTTGTTGTATCCATTCAGCTAGTCTATGTCTTTTGGTTGTAGCAATTAATCCAATTACATTTAAGGTAATTATCAATATGTATGTTCCTACTGCCATTTTATAAATTGTTTTGTGTTTGTTTTTGTAGGTCTTTTTTCTTCCTTTCCTCTTTTGTCCTCGTCTCTTGTGGTTTGATGATCATCTTTAATGTTGTGTTTGGGTTGCTTTTTCTTTTTTGTGTGTGTATCTATTGTACTTTTTGCATTTGTTGTTCCATGAGGTTTTGATATAGCAGTCTATATATGTACAATGTTGTTTTAAGTTGCTGGTCTATTTCCAGCCTAGAGAAGTTTCTTTAGCATTTGTTGCAAAGGTGGTCTGTTGGTGCTGAATTCTCTTAGCTTTTGCTTGCCTGTAATGCTTTTGATTTCTCTGCTAAATCTGAATGAGAGCCTTGCTGTGTAGAGTATTCTCGGTTGTAGGTTTTTCCCTTTCATCACTTTAAATATATCATGCCATTCCATACTGGCCTGCAGAGTGTCTGCTGAGAAGTCAGCAGATAACGTTATGGGGTTCCCCTGTATTTTATTTGTTGCTGTTCCCTTGCTGCTTTAATATTTTTTCTTTGTGTTTAATTTTTGTTAGTTTGATTAATATGTCTTGGCGTGTTTCTCCTCGGATTTAGTCTTTATGGGACTCTCTGTGCTTCCTGGACTTGACTGGTTATTTCCTTTCCCATGTTGGGGAAGTTTTCAACTATAATCTCTTCAAATATTTTCTCAGGCCCTTTATCTCTCTCTTCTCCTTCTGAGACCCCTGTAATGTGAATGTTTGTGTGTTTCATGTTGTCCCAGAGGTCTCTGAGACTGTCCTGATTTCTTTTCATTATTTTTTGTTTATTCTGCTTTCTGGCAGCGATTTCCACCATTCCATCTTCCAGGTCACTTATCCGTTCTTCTGCCTCACTTATTCTGCTATTGATTCCTTCTAGTGTATTTTTCATTTCAGGTTTTTGCTGCATCACTGTTTGTTTGTTCTTTAGTTCTTCTAGGTCTTTGTTAAAATTTCTTGTATCTTCTTGATCCTTGCCTCCATTTCTTTCCCCAGATCTTGGATAATCTTCACTAACTTTTTTCTGAATTCTTTTCCTGATAGGTTGGCTATCTCCACTTTACTTAGTTGTTCTTCTGGGGTTTCATCTTGTTCCTTCATCTGGGACATATTCCTCTGCTGTCTAATTTTGGCTAATTTTCTGTGATTGCAGTTTCTCTTCCACAGGCTGCAGGATTGTAGTTCTTTTGGTTAATGAGGCTGTCTAAGAGGCTTGTGCAGGCTTCCTAATGGGAGAGGCTAATTCCTGCCCAGTGGTGGTTGGAGCTGGATCTTGTCCATCTGGTGGGCAGGGCTATGCTCAGGGAGACTTTAATCCACTTGTCTGCTGATGGGTGGGCTGTATTCCCATGCTGTTTGTTGTTTGGCCTCAGGTGACACAGCACTGCAACCTACAGGCTGGTGGGTGTGTCTAGTGGTGGCCTCAGGGATGGCTTACACCAATGGGTACTTCCAGAACTGCTGTTGCCTGTGTTTTTGTCCCTGCAGTGAGCCACAGCTGCTCCCACCTCTGCAGGAGACCCTCCAATACTAGCAGGTATGTCTGAACAAGTCTCTTATGGGGTCACTGCTTTTTTCCCCTGGGTCTTGGTGCACACAAGACTTTGTGTATACCCTCCAAGAGTAGAGTTTCTGTTTCCCCCAGTCCTGTAGAAATTCTGTGATCAAACACCACTGGCCTTCAATGCCAGATTCTCTGAGGACTCCTCTTTCCATTGCCAAACCCCCAGGCTGGAAAGCCTTACATGGGGCTCAGAACTTTCTCTGCTGTGGGATAACTTCTGTGGTATAATTGTTTTCCAGTTTGTGGAATGCCTACCCAGTTCGTATGGGATATGATTTTATCTTGATTGCATTCCTCCTACCATCTCATTGTGGGTTCTTCTTTGTCTTTGGATGTAGGCTATACTTCTTGGTAGGTTCAGGCATTTTGTTGTTGATGGTCATTTAGCAGTTAGTTGTGATTTTGGTGTTTTCATTGGAAAGGGTTGAGCACACGCCTTTTATTCTTCCATCTTGAGCTAATCTCTGGGTAGAATATTCTCAGTGGAGGTTTTTCCCTTTCATCACTTTAAAGATATTATGCCACTCCCTTAAGGCCTGAAGTTTCTGCTGAAAAAAAATCAGCTGAGAGACTTAGGGGAGTTCCCTTTTATGTTATTTGTTGCTTTCCCCTTGTTGCTTTTAATGTTTTCTTTTTATCTTTAATTTTGTGTCAATTCAATTAATATGTGTCTTGGCATATTCTTCCTTGAGTTAATCCTATATGGAACTCTCTGTGCTTCCCGGACTTGGGTGACTGTTTACTTTCCCATGTTAGGAAAGTTTTCAGCTAATATCTCTTCATATCAGTCCCTTTCTTTCTGTCTTTACCTTCTGGGACCCCTACCATGCAAATGTTAATGTGTTTGGTGTTGTTCCAGAGGTCTCTTAAACTGTCCTCATTTCTTTTCTTTCTTTTTTTCTTTGTATTCTGTTCCATGGCAGTGATTTTCACCAATCTGTCTTCCAGCTCACTGATTCTTTTTTCTGCCTAATTTATTCTGCTATATTCCTTCAATAGCAGAATAAATAGTGTATTTTTCATTTCAGTTATTGTGTTCTTCAACTCTGTTTGGTTGTTCTTTACATTTTCTCTTTTTTAAAAAAAATTTTTTGTAACTTCTCTCTCTGCATTTGTTCTTTTCCTGAGCTCTTGGATCATACTTATGATCATTACTCTGAACTCCTTCTTGGATAGATTCCCTATCTCCACTTCACTTAGTGGTTCTTCTGGGGTTTAATCTTGTTCTGTCTTCTGGAACAACCTTTGCCTCTCATTTTGTCTAAATTTCTGTGTCTGCAGACTCCGCTCTGCAGGCTTCAGGATCATATTTTTCTTGCTACTGTTGTCTGCCCCCTGGTGGGTGAGGCTGGTCTAGAGGCTTTTGCAGGCTTCCTGGTGGGAGAGGCCATTGCTTACCCACCAGTGGATGGAGCTGACTCTTGGCTCTCTGGTTGGCAGGGTCATGTCAAAGGACATGCCTAGAGGTGGCTCTGGTCTCAGGAAGTCTTTAGGTAGCCTGTCTGCTGATTGGTGGGTTTGTGCTCCTGCCCTGTTGTTTGTCTGGCCTGAGGAACTGGAAGACAGATCCCAGCACTGGAGCTTACAAGCTGGTGGGTGGGGCCACGTCTTGGTGCTAGTGACTGAAGCAAGATGTCAGCCTCCATTGAGAATTCATGCAGATGGATACTCCCCAATATTTCCACCATCAGTGTCTATGTCCCCGTGGTGAGCCACAGCTGCCTCCTGCTTCCCCAGGACACACTTCATGACAAGCAGGTAGGTCTGGCCCTGGTTCCTGAGAAGTTACTGCCTTTGCCCTGGGTCCTGGTGCATGCGAGATTTTGTGTGCACCCTTTAAGTGTGGATTGTCTGTTTCCCCCAGTCCTGTGGAGGTTCTGCAGTTAAGACCCACTGGCCTTCAAAGAGAAATTATCTGGGGGTTCCTCTTACTGATGCCAGATCCCCAGGATGGGAACCTGACGTGGGTCTCAGAGCTCTCACTCCTGTGGGAGTAATTCTGTGATATAATTATTCTCCAGTTTGTGTGTCACCCACCAGGGGAGTATTGGATTTGATTGTATTGTGAGTGCACACTTCCTACTGTCTTGTGGTTTCTTCTTTATGTCTTTGGATGTAGAATGTCACTTTTAGTAGATTTCAGTCTTTTTTATTGATGTTTATTCAGCAATTAGTTGTGAATTTGGTGTGCCCATGAGAGGAGGTCAGCTGAAGCTCCTTCTACTCCACCCTCTTTTCTCTCTCTGTTTTATCTGCATACTTTAAAAGCTTCTGCCTGAGAGTCTGGCTTTCAATCCATCTGAAACTAGGTGCAAAATAAAATTCCTCCCCTTGGAACACTGACAGATCTTGGCACACCTTCAACAAGAGGACCATATAAGTATAAATCAGGTGATTTAGACAACCACCAAGATTTGAGAAACTTAGAGCTAGGGCAGTTTTGAATGATAAGTATCATCACCTACACAGGCTGCTCCTTCACACATGAAACAGGTAGCAGTTTTGCCTAATACATAGAAACAAATACAGAGAGCCAAGCCAAATGAGGGAAAGGAGAAATATGTTTCAAAGGAAATAACACAACAGCGCCTCAGAAAATACCCTACAGATATGAGGATAAGTAATCCATGTGATTAAAAATTCCATGCAATGATCATAAGGATGCTCACTGAAATCAGTCAAATAGATAAACCCAGAGAGAACTTCAAGAAAGGGTTAAAAAATATAAGGAAGAACCATTCCGAGCTGAAAAATACAATAACTGAAATGAAGAATACACTAGAGGGAATCAACAACAGATTAGATGATACAGAATGGATCAGTGATCTGGAAGACAAGATAGTGAAAATCTTCTGATCAGAAGAGCAAATAAATAAATAAATAAATAAATAAGATAGTTTAAGGAAATTCTGGGACAACAGAAAGTGTACTAAGATTCCCATGATAAGTGTCTCAGAAGGAGAAAAAAGAGAAAACGGGGTACAAAAATTATTTTTAAAAATAATGATTTAGGGCTTCCCTGGTGGCACAGTGGTTGAGAATCCGCCTTCCAATTCAGGGGACATGGGTTCGATCCCTGGTCTGGGAAGATCCCACATGCCGCAGAGCAACTGGGCCCATGGGCCACAATTACTGAGCCTGTGCTCTAGAGCCAGTGAGCCACAACTACTGAGCCTGCATGACACAACTACTGAAGCCCACATGCCTAGAGCCTGTGCTCTACAACAAGAAAACCCACCACAATGAGAAGCCCACTCACCACAACAAAGACCCAATGCAGCCAAAAATAAATAAATAAATTATAAAAAATTAAATGATGATTTAAAATTTCCTTAACCTGGGGGAGGAAACAAACATGGAAGTCCAGAAAGTACAGAAAACCCCAAATAAGATGAACCCACAGAGATCTACACCAAGACACAGTATGATTAAAAAATGTCAAATTTAAAGCTAAAGAGAGAATTTTAAAAGCAGAAAGAGAAAAACAACTAGTTATGTATAAGGAAATCCCAATAAGACTATCAGCATATTTGTCAGCAGAAGCTATGCAGGCCAATGGGAGTTGTATGATATATTCAAAGGACTTAAAGTAACAAAAAAAAGAAACATAACCAAGATTGCTCTATCTGGCAAGTTTATCATTCAAAATTGAAAAAGAGGAATAGAGTTTCCCAGACAACCAAAAAATAATGGAGTTTATAATCACTGAACTGGCCTCACAGGAAATGTTAAAGGGACTTTTTTAAGCAGATAAGAAAAGGCCATAACTTGAAATAAGAGAAAAATCCCATTTAAAGTTGCATAAAAAAGAATAAAATTCATAAGAATAAATTTAATGAAAGAGGTGCAAGACACATACTCTGAAAACTATAAGACATTAAGGAAAGACATTGAAGATGACACAAATAAATAGAAAGATATATTGTGCTCCTAGATTAGTAGAATTAATACTGTTAAAATGTCCATATTTCCCAAAGCAATCTACAAATTCAGTGCAATTCCTATCAATTTACCAATGGCATTTTTCACAGAACTAGAATAAAGAATACAAAAATTGTTATGGAACCACAAAAGATCCTGAACAGCCAAAACAATATTGAGAAAGAAAACAAAGCTTGAGGTATCACTCTCCCTGACTTTAAACTATACTTCAAAGCTGTAGTAATCAAAGCAGTGTGGTATCGGCACAAAAACAGATCAATGGAACAGAATAGAGAGCCCAGAAATAAAACCCACGCACATATGATCAATTAATCTATGGCGAAATAGACAGGAATATACAATGGAGAAAAACGTTCTCTTCAACAAATGATATTGGGAAAACTGGACAGATACTTGCTAAGGAATGAGATGGTTCCACTATCTTACACCATATACAAAAGAAAATTCAAAATGGTTTAAAGACTTGAAGGCACATATGTATGCAAAGACTTGAATGTATATATGTTGATATATATACACTACTATGTATAAAATAGGTAACTAATGAGAACCTACTGTATAGTACAGGGAACTCTACCAAATGCTCTGTGGTAACCTAAATGGGAAGGAAATCTAAAAAAGAGGGGATATATGTATATGTATAACTGATTCATTTTGCTGTACATTTTGCTGTACAGCAGTAACTAACACAACATTGTAAAACAACTATACTCCAATAAAATTAATTTTTAAAAGAAAGACTTGAATGCAAGACCAAAAACCATAAAACTCTTAGAAGAAAACATGGGCAGTAAGCTCTTTGACATCAGTCTTAGTGATATTTTTTTGGGGCCTTTTTGCTCAGGCTAGGGCAACAATATCAAAAATAAATGAATGGGGGCTTCCCTGGTGGCGCAGTGGTTGAGAGTCCACCTGCTGATGCAGGGGACATGGGTTCATGCCCCGGTCTGGGAGGATCCCACATGTTGTGGAGCAGTTGGGCCTGTGAGCCATGGCTGCTGGGCCTGCGCGTCTGGATCCTGTGCTCTGCAGCAGGAGAGGCCACAACAGTGAGAGGCCCGCGTACCACAAAAATAAATAAATAAAGGAATAGGAACTCTACTCAATACTCTATAATGGCCCAAATGGGAAAAGAATCTTAAAAAAGAGTGGATATATGTATAACAGATTCACTTTGCTGTACACCTGAATCTAACACAACATTGTAAATCAACTATAGCCCAATAAAAATTTTTAAAAATGAACAAACAATATAAAATAAAAACAACTTATAGGTACAGAGAACAAATCAATGGTTACCAGAGGGGAGGGGGATTGGGAGGTGGGTGAAATAGGTGAAGGGGATTGACTGTATGGCGATGGATGGCAACAAGCCTTGTGATGGTGATCACTTTGTAGTGTATATCAATGTTGAATTATAATTCTCTACACCTGAATCTTTTATAAGTTTTAAAAAGATTTAAAAATTCTACACTGTTAAAAATAAAATAAAATAAAATAATAAACAAATGGGGCTACATCAAACTGAAAGGTTTTACACAGTGAAGGAAACTGTCAACAAAACGAAAAGGCAACCTACTGAATGGTTTTGTAAATCATATCTCCTGTAAAGGGTAATATACAAAATACATAAAGAACTTATATATCTTGGGACTTCCCTGGTGGCACAGTGTTTTAGAATCCATCTGCCAATGCAGGGGACACGGGTTCGATCCCTAGTCCAGGAAGATCCCACATACCATGGAGCAACTAAGCCTGTGCGCCACAACTACTGAGCTCACGAGCCAGTTACTGAAGCCCACACATGCTAGGGCCTGCGTGTTGTAACTACTGAAGTCTGCACACATAGACCCCATAGTCCTCAACAAGAAAAGCCACCACAGTGAGAAGGCTGTGCACTGCAACGAAGAGTAACCCCCACTCGCTGTGACTAGAGAAAGCCTGCACGCAGCAGCAAAGACCCAACACAGCCAAATAAATAAATAATTTTTAAAAAGAACTTATATATCTTAATATAAGAAAAAAATAACAAAAATAACAAGTAGAAAATAGGCAGTGGACCTGAACAGACATTTTTCCAAAGAAGACATATGTATGGTCATCATGTCACTGAGCCTAAGCTCATACTGCTCACCACACAAGAGGCCTATATGGGCAAGGAATAGTGACTTTATTCAGAAATCCAGCAAACTGAGAAGATGGTGGACTAATGTCCTAAAAAAAATCTTAACTCAGAATAGAATTCAGGCTTCTTTTATGTTAAGGGAAAGGGGAAGTGGGAAGGTTCAAGATTAAAAGGTAAAAGCCAAGTGCAGACTTCTTGGAGACACCTGGCCTTCAAGGGGAGCAGGACATTTCTTTGTTCTTGTGGTTTCTCATGTAGGCTGGCACTCAAGGCTTCTGCAAAAGCTTCAAGTTATTAGCAGTTATTTTTACTTTACCATTCTTAATTTTGCTTATTAGCAAGATTTCTGGACTGAAAGTTAACTTATCTACAAGTAGTAACCATATCTAACCCAGGACTGTGAGATGGAAACTTTCTTCAGGAAACTTAATGAGCTATTTGAACACAAACAACTTTTTTCTAATATTTAACTCTTTATGTGCAGGGCTAAAGTTATAGAAAATATAAGCTGAAGAATGAGGGAGGCAGTTTCAACATGATGTTAGTTCTGTTCTTCCTATATTACAATCATGCACATTTAAAGATGCTCAGTATCACTAAACATCAGGGAAATGCACATCAAAACCACAATGAGATATTACCTCACTCTGTCAGAATGGCTATTATAAAAAAGACAGGAATAACAAGTGTTGATGAGGATGTGGATAAAAGGAAACCTTCACGCACTGTTGGGGGGAATATAAATTAATTCAGCCACTATGGAAAACAGTATGATTGTTCCTTAAAAATTAGAAATAGAACTACCATAAAATCCAGCAATTCACTCCTGGGTATTTATTTGAAAAAAAAAGAAAATACTAATTTGAAAAGATATATGCACCCCTATGCTCTTTGCAAACTTATTTATCATAGTCAAGATATTGAAGCAACCTAAGTGTCCATGGATGGATGAATAAATAAAGAAGATATGAATAACATTCCTTTGTATATATACACAATAAAATGCTATTCAACCATCTGTAAAAAATGAAATACTGCCATTTGTGTCCACACGGATGGACCTAGAACATATTACACCAATTGAAATAAGTCAGACATAGAAAGACAATACTTGGAATCTTAAAAATGAGTTATAACTGATTCACTTAGCTGTACAACTGAAACTAACACAACCTTGTAAATCAACTATATTCCAATAAAAATAATAAAAAAGAAAGAATGACATGGTCATTGTGGATATGATAAAAACTGGTTGGAACTGATTAGGCCCAAGATGGCAGAAGGTTTGACTTCCAGCAGAACTTGAGCCTCATTATATACTCATTGTAATACATTAGCATATGTTAAATGACACACCAACAGGTGCCATGACAGTTCAGAGGCTGACCATAAAAGGCCAAAAAGTGGTCGGGTCCCTATTACTGGAAATCCTCACCCCTTCCTAGAAATAGTTGGAATAATCCTCCCACTCTTTAGCCTATGAAATTACCCAGCCATAAAAACTAACCACCCCATATTTTGGAGTCCCTCTCACATTTTGAGATTGACCATGTTCTGTCTATGGAATGTGTATCTTCCAGGGCCTCTCGCCTTCTGAGATGACCCACACTCTATCTGTGGAGTGTGTATCTCTCTCAATAAATCTACTACTTACCTAACTAAAAACAAAAAATAAACAAAACAAAAAATGAAACAAATGAACACACAAAACAAAACAGAAACACACTCACATATACAGAAAACAAACTGGTGGTTGCCAGAAAGGAAGGGGGATTAGGAGTGGGAGAAATAGTTGAAGGAGTTTAAGAGGTACAAACTTCCAGTTCTAAAATAAATGTCATGAGGATGTAATGAACAGCATAGGGAGCATAGGGAATATTGTCAATGATAACTTTTTTTGGTGACAGATAGTAACTAGACTTATAATGGTGATGATATTGAAATGCATATATGTATTGAATCACTATGATATATATCTGAAATAAATATGATATTGTATGTCAATTATACTTTAACAAAAAGGAAACACATTTACATATAAAGAATCATATAAAGACAAAGCAATGGAGAGAAGTATACCATGCCAACTCTAATCTAAATAAAGCTGCAGTGGCTATACTAATTTCAGACAAAGAAGACTTCAGAACAAGTAAAATCATATGAATAAAGAGGGGTATTATATAATGATAAAGAGGTCATTTCTCCAAGAGGACATAACAATCCTTAATGTGTACATTCCAATCAGCAGAGTGTCAAAATACGTGAAGAAAAAATCTGATAGAATTTTGAGGAGAAATAGATGAATCCACTATTATACTTGGAAACTTCAACAACTGTCTATCAGAAATAGAAAGATCCATTAGACAGAAAATCAGTTAAGAGCACAGTTGAACTCAATAGCACCATCAGTCAACTTGATTGATTAATTCATCCACCAATAGCAGAATATAGATTCTTTTCAAGTTCACATGGAACATTAATCAAAATAGATCACATACTGGATTATAAAACACACCTTAACAATTTTCAAAGAATGGAAATCATATAATCTATGCTTCCAATCCACAATGGAATTAAAGGAGAAATCAATAACGGAAGGATAATTGGGGGAAAAAAACCCCAAAATACTTGAAAATTAAACAACACACTTCTAAATAAAAAATGGTTCAAAGAACAAATCTCAAGAGAAATAAAAACTATTGTTAACTAATTGAAAATGAAAATACAACTTATCAAAATTTGTGAGAATAAATTAGGAAGTATTACCTCTGCTTCTATATTCTGAAAGAAATTTTAGATAATTGGTATAATTTCTTTCTTAAATGTTAGGTGGACTTCTCCAGTGAAAAATTCTGGGCTGAGTGCCTTATCTTTTGAACATGTATTAATTATAGGTTCAATTTCTTTAATAGAAATAAGCCTATTCTTTTTGTCTATTTATTCTTGTGTGAGTTTTTTCAGATTGTGTCTTTCAAGGGGTTGGTTCATTTCATCAAGGTTATCAAGTTTATGGACATAGAGTTGTTCACAGTATTCCTTTATTATCCTTTTGATGCCCATGGAATCTCAATGTGGCTTCTTTAATTTCTGGTTGCCAATTAAAAGTCAAATAATAATAAGCTAAGAAGAAAGAAAAGAGAATTTTACTCAAGCCAAACTGAGGATTATAACTTGGGAAACAGATTCTGAGAAGTCCTGAGAACTGCTCCACTGATTAGGAGTTAGAGATACAGTTTTATACATTTTTGAGACAAAGAAATTATGTAGCATACTGACAGGTTAGCATTGGGCACATAGTTCAATCAACAAAGTTGTTTTCAATTATGCATGTACAGACAAGACTTTGGTCAATGGGACCACTTGTATGAGATGAAAAAGAAATATATTAATCATAGAATTACAACATTATAACGCTGGCATCTGAGAAAGGGTCCAACTTTTCCTCAAAGGTTGATTTCATCCTCCTGCTTTAAGGAGGTCTGGTTAATGTATAATGTAGATGCACATTGCACATTGGAAAAGGCTTGCCACAAAGGGGGCATGTCATTTTGTTTTTTGTTTTCTTTCTGTCTTAGTTTGATTGTCCTGCCATAGACTATTTGTGATTTTCCTCATCATGGTATTAGTACTTTGTGTCTGATGGGAAGGCAGTTTCATGTGCACAGTCTTTTGACTGCACTGGACCACATAAGAATGAGCATGTAATGCTTACATATCAAGAGATAAAGAGCTGTGCCACTGCTGTGCTTACCATCTTGTGTGGGAATATTTTTCCCAGTTTAATGCTCAATATGTGTTCCTATGTTTTGCTCACAAATGTGCATAAATGACCTTCAGACACGCCCTCAGTTTTCAGTACTTTTTATTCCACAGGGGAAACACTGGGTCCTTTTCATGCAGCAAGAGAAGAGTGTACATAGCCAAGTGTCCTACACCAGCTGCCGGGGTGGGGAGTACCAAATAACCATATGGGAACCTCGTACATTATTGGAACTGATCTTGCTCTGTCTCTTCTCTATGAAAGTAAAGTGTTGTTCCAACCAGTGATTGACTGTTTTGTGTTTTCCTTGGCTACTCTGATCCAATGGGCAGAAGCGTTTGGAGTCTACCCCTGGGATTAGTAACCAGTGTTCAGGGTGCTGATGCCCTGTGACATATAGCTGGTGCAAGATACACTACTTAGCCATATCTTTTTTTTAAACTTAGGTTGGCTAGTGGTTTATAGATTTTATTGATCTTTTCCGAGATCCACTTCACTGATTTTTTTCTATTGGTTTCTTATTTTCAATGTCATAGATTTTTGCTCTAATTTTTAGTTTTTATTTTCTTCTGCTTACTTTTAATTTAATTTACTCTTCTTTTTCTAGTTTCCTAAGGTAGAAGCTTAGATTATTGATTTTTAGTGTTTTCTTTCTAGTATATGCATTCAAAGCTATAAATTTCCCTCTAATTTTCACTGAATTGTACAAATTTTGATATTGTATTTCCATTTGCATTTAGTTCTATTTTATTTTATTTATACATTATTCTTTTATTCTACTTTATCTTATTGTGGAAAGATCATTTAACGTGAGATCTATCCTCTTATATGTTTAGTGTACTATATATTGTTATTGATATAGGTACAATGTTGTTCAGCAGATTTCTAGAGCTTATTCATCTTGCTTGACTGAAATGTAATGCCTATTATTAGCAATTCCCTATTTCCCCGTCCACCTAGCCCCTAGAAAAAACCATTCCACACTTTGATTCCATGATTTTTTTTCTTTGTTTTTGTCAGTTTTTTTTTAACATCTTCATTGGAGTGTAATTGCTTTACAAGGGTGTATTAGTTTCTGCTTTACAACAAAGTGAATCAGCTATGCATATACATATATCCCCATATCTCCTCCTTCTTGCATCTCCCTCCCACCCTCCCTATCCCACCCCTCTAGTTGGTCACAAAGCACTGAGCTGATCTCCCTATGCTATGCGGCTGCTTCCCACTAGCTATCTATTTTACATTTGGTAGTATATATAACTCCATGCCACTCTCTCACTTCGTCCCAGCTTACCCTTCCCCTCCCCAAGTCCTCAAGTCCATGGAATCAGGTAGTACTTGTCTTTCTGTGACTTGCTTATTTCACTTAGCATAGTGTCTATAAGGTTCATCTATGATGTGTCACATATTGCAGAATTTCTTTCTCTTTTAAGGCTGAATAATATCCCATTGTACATATATACCACATTTTCTTTATATATTCATTGGTCAATAGACATTAAATTGTTTTCACAGCGTGGCTATTGCAAATAGTGTTGAAATGAACATAGGAATGCTAGTATCAATTTGATATTCTGCCTTCATTTCTTTTGGGTAAATATTCAGAAGTGGGATTGCTGAATTGTATAGTAGCTCCATTTTTAATTTTTTGAGGACTCTCCATACTATTTTCCATAGCAGCTGCACCATTTTGCATTTCCACCAACAGCGTTCAAGGGTTCAAATTTCTTGTTACCTCTTATCATTTGTTTTTAGGAATATAATTTTATTTATAGAAGTAATAAAAGGAATATACCACACAAATATTTTACATACAAAACATCTTAGAAACACAAAGATGGAAGTGAATTTTTATAGTTTATTCACACTGAGTCTAGAATACTAGGTGACCTATTGTCACCTTTAAAAAATGGAATCTTGTCACATCTTTTGAATACAAATTTAAATTATCTTTTTGATAATAGCCATCCTTACAGGTATAAGGCAATATGTCATTGTGGTTTTGATTTACATTTCTTTGATAGTTATTGATGTTGAGCACCTTTTCGTGTACCTGTTGCTCATTTGTATATCTCCTTTGGAAATTGTTTGTTCAGGGCCTTTGACCATTTTTAATTGGATTCTTTCTTTCTTTCTTTCTTTCTTTCTTTCTTTCTTTCTTTCTTTCTTTCTTTTTTGCTATTGAGTTGAATGAGACACTTAAAATTTTGGACATTAACCCTTATCAGATATATGGTTTGCAAATATTTTCTCCCATTTCATGGGTTGCCTTTTCATTTTTTGATTTTTACTTTTTCTGTGGAGAAACTGTTCATTTGCTACACTCCAACTTGTTTATTTTTGCTTTTGTTGCTTATGCTTTTTATGACATATCCAAAAAATTATTGCCAAGACCAATGTCAAGGAGCTTTTTTCCTGTGTTTTCATAAAGGACTTTTACAGTTTTGGGTTTTGTGTTTCTCTTTACTCTATTTCGAGTTAATTGTTGTGAAGTCAATTTTTGTGCAAGACAGGGGTCCAATTTCATTCTTTTGCATGTGAATATACAGTTTTCCCAGCATCATTTCTTGAAGTCTATCATTTCCCTATGGAGTCTTCTTGGCTCCTGTTTTGAGTTGGTCTTGCCTATCAATAATTATGCTATTGACTAGAAATGCCTGGCAGAACTGACCTGGGCCCATACTATACGTGGCAATCCCCCACAGATATTTCCCCATTTGGAGGCAATGTTGTGGCTGGACTGGTGCTTACGGTTCTTATTATTACTGAGAGACACACTTCAGCAGCAACCATCAGGGAACTTTGAAAAGCCAAGGTCTATTACTTACAGGTCCTGGAGAGTACCCAGAACACCAGGGACCACAAAGGAAGGTCATGAATAGAGAGAGAGAAAGAGCAAAAACCAGGGGTTTTGTTTTTACTGGACTTGAGAGTGGGGTACTTAGGCTTTCTTGGGGTTACTCTTTTTTCTTCCAGTTTTATTGAGATATAATTGACATACAATACAGCAGTGTATAATTTTAATGTATACAACATGATGTTTTGACTTACATACATCATGAAATGATTACCACAGTACATTTAGTGAACATCCATTATCTCTTATGGATATAAAATTAAGTAAATAGAAAAAAATATTTTTCCTTGTGTGAGAACTCAGGATTTACTCTGTAAATCTGTACAGCAGTGTTAATTATATTTATCATATTGAATATTACATCCAGAGTACTTATTTATCTTATAACTGAAAGTTTCTACCTTTCACTACTTTCAACCTCCATCCACCCACCGCTCCTGGTAATCACAAATATGATCTCTTTTTCTACAAGTTTGTTTGTTATGAAGTAAAACTGAGCTACAGTACAATGTTAGTTCCTGGTATACAACATAGTGATTCAATATTTCTGTACATTTCAAAATGTTCATCATGATAAGTCTAGTTACCATCTGTCACCACACAAAGATATTACATAATTATCGAATATATTACCCATACTGTACATTTCATACTCATGGCTCAGTTGTTTTATAACTGGAAGTTTGTACCTCTTAATCTTCCTCACTTATTTTCACTCCTCTGCACCCTTAATTTTTAACAACCACCAGTTTTTTCTCTTTATCTATGGATCTGGTTCTGTTTAATTAGATTTAGCTATGATCATTTGTTTTTTAGATTGAACATACAAGTGAAAATACAGAGTATTTGTCTTTCTCTGTCTGACTTATTTCAATTAGCATAATATCCTCTTAGTCTAACCATGTTGTTGTAAATGGCAAGTTTTTTCTTTAACATCTTTATTGGGGTATAATTGCTTTACAATGGTGCGTTAGTTTCTGCTTTATAACAAAGTGATTCAGTTACACATATACATATGTTCCCACATCTCTTCCCTCTTGGTTCTCCCTCCCTCCCACCCACCCTATCCCACCCCTCCAGGCAGTCACAAAGCACCGAGCTGATCTCCCTGTGCTATGTGGCTGCTTCCCACGGCTATCTATGTTTGTTAGTGTGTATATGTCCATTACTCTCTCTCGCCCTGTCACAGCTCACCCTTCCCCCTCCCCATATCCTCAAGTCCGTCCTCCAGTAGGACTGCGTCTTTATTCCTGTCTTACCCCTAGGTTCTTCATGACATATTTTTCTTAAATTCCATATATATGTGTTAGCATATGGTATTTGTCTTTTTCTTTCTGACTTACTTCACTCTGTATGACAGACTCTAGGTCTATCCACCTCATTACAAATAGCACAATTTCATTTCTTTTTATGGCTGAGTAATATTCCATTGTATATATGTGCCACATCTTCTTTATCCATTCATCCAATGATGGGCACTTAGGTTGTTTCCATCTCTGGGCTATTGTAAATAGAGCTGCAATGAACATTTTGGTACATGACTCTTTTTGAATTTTGGTTTTCTCAGGGTATATGCCCAGTAGTGGGATTGCTGGGTCATATGGTAGTTCTATTTGTAGTTTTTTAAGGAACCTCCATACTGTTCTCCATAGTGGCTGAACCAATTCACATTCCCACCAGCAGTGCAAGAGTGTTCCCTTTTCTCCACACCCTCTCCAGCATTTATTGTTTCTAGATTTTTTGATGGTGGCCATTCTGATTGGTGTGAGATGATATCTCATTGTAGTTTTGGTTTGCATTTCTCTAATGATTAATGATGTTGAGCATTCTTTCATGTGTTTGTTGGCAGTCTGTATATCTTCTTTGGAGAAATGTCTATTTAGGTCTTCTGCCCATTTTTGGATTGGGTTTTTTGTTTTTTTGTTAATGAGCTGCAAGAGCTGCTTGTAAAGTTTGGAGATTAGTCCTTTGTCCGTTGCTTCATTTGCAAATATATTCTCCCATTCTGAGGGTTGTCTTTTGGTCTTGTTTATGGTTTCCTTTGCTGTGCAAAAGCTTTGACGTTTCATTAGGTCCCATTTGTTTATTTTTGTTTTTATTTCCATTATTCTAGGAGGTGGGTCAGAAAGGATCTTGCTGTGATTTATATCATAGAGTGTTCTGCCTATGTTTTCCTCTAAGAGTTTGATAGTTTCTGGCCTTCCATTTAGGTCTTTAATCCATTTTGAGCTTATTTTTGTGTATGGTGTTAGGGAGTGATCTAATGTCATACTTTTACATGTACCTGTCCAGTTTTTCCAGCACCACTTATTGAAGAGGCTGTCCTTTCTCCACTCTACATTCCTGCCACCTTTATCAAAGATAAGGTGTCCATATGTACGTGGGTTTATCTCTGGGTTTTCTATCCTGTTCCATTGATCTACCTTTCTGTTTTTGTGCCAGTACCATACTGTCTTGATTACTGTAGCTTTGTAGGATAGTCTGAAGTCAGGAAGCCTGATTCCTCCAGCTCCGTTTTTCGTTCTCAAGACTGCTTTGGCTATTCGGGGTCTTCTGTGTTTCCATACGAATTGCGAAAATTTTTTTTCTAGTTCTGTGAAAAATGCCAGTGGTAGTTTGATAGGGATTGCACTGAATCTATAGATTGCTTTGGGTAGTAGAGTCATTTTCACAATGTTGATTCTTCCAAACCAAGAACATGGTATATCTCTCCATCTATTTGTATCATCTTTAATTTCTTTCATCAGTGTCTTATAATTTTCTGCATACAGGTCTTTTGTCTCCTTAGGTAGGTTTATTCCTAGATATTTTATTCTTTTTGTTTCAGTGGTAAATGGGAGTGTTTTCTTGATTTCACTTTCAGATTTTTCATCATTAGCATATAGGAATGCCAGAGATTTCTGTGTATTAATTTTGTATACTGCTACTTTACCAAATTCATTGATTAGCTCTAGTAGTTTTCTGGTAGCATCATTAGGATTCTCTATGTATAGTACCACGTCATGTACAAACAGTGGCAGCTTTACTTCTTCTTTTAAGATTTGGATTCCTTTTATTTCCTCTTCTTCTCGGATTGCTGTGGCTAAAACTTCCAAAACTATGTAGAATAAGAGTGGTGAGAGTGGGCAACCTTGTCTTGTTCCTGATCTTAGTGGAAATGCTTTCAGTTTTTCACCATTGAGGATGATGTTTGCTGTGGGCTTGTCATATATGGCCTTTATTATGTTGAGGAAAGTTCCCTCTATGCCTACTTTCTGCAGGGTTTTTATCATAAATGGGTGTTGAATTTTGTCAAAAGCTTTCTCTGCATCTATTGAGATGATCATATGGATTTTCTCCTTCAATTTGTTAATATGGTTTATCCCATTGATAGATTTGCGTATATTGAAGAATCCTTGCATTCCTGGAATAAACCCCACTTGATCATGGTGCATGATCCTTTTAATGTGCTGTTGGATTCTGTTTGCTAGTATTTTGTTGAGGATTTTTGCATCTATGTTCATCAGTGATATTGGCCTGTAGTTTTCTTTCTTTGTGACATCCTTGTCTGCTTTTGGTATCAAGGTGATGGTGGCCTCATAGAATGAGTTTGGGAGTGTTCCTCTCTCTGCTATATTTTGGAAGAGTTTGAGAAGGATAGGTGTTAGCTCTTCTCTAAATGTTTGATAGAATTTGCCTGTGAAGCCATCTGGTCCTGGGCTTTTGTTTGTTGGAAGGTTTTTAATCACAGTTTCAATTTCAGTGCTTGTGATTGGTCTGTTCATATTTTCTATTTCTTCCTGATTCAGTCTTGGCAGGTTGTGCCTTTCTAAGAATTTGTCCATTTCTTCCAGATTGTCCATTTTATTGGCATAGAGTTGCTTGTAGTAATGTCTCATGATCTTTTTTATTTCTGCAGTGTCAGTTGTTACTTCTCCTTTTTCATTTCTATTTCTATTGATTTGAGTCTTCTCCCTTTTTTTCTTGTTGAGTCTGGATAGCGGTTTATCTATTTTGTTTATCTTCTCAAAGAACCATCTTTTACTTTATTGATCTTTGCTATTGTTTCCTTCATTTCTTTTTCATTTATTTCTGATCTGATTTTTATGATTTCTTTCCTTCTTCTAGCTTTGGGGGTTTTTTGTTCTTCTTTCTCTATTTTCTTGAGGTGCAAAGTTAGGTTGTTTATTCGAGATGTTTCCTGCTTCTTAAGGTGGGCTTGTATTGCTATAAACTTCCCCCTTAGAACTGCTTTTGCTGCATCCCGTAGGTTTTGTGTCATTTTGTCTCCATTGTCATTTGTTTCTAGATATTTTTTTATTTCCTCTTTGATTTCTTCAGTGATCACTTCATTATTAAGTAGTGTACTGTTTAGCCTCCATATGTTTGTATTTTTTACAGATCTTTTCCTGTAATTGATATCTAGTCTCATGGCATTGTGGTCAGAAAAGATACTTGATAAAATTTCAATTTTCTTAAATTTACCAAGGCTTCATTTGTGACCCAAGATATGATCTATCCTGGAGAATGTTCCATGAGCACTTGAGAAAAATGTGTATTCTGTTGTTTTTGGATGGAGTGTCCTATAATTATCAATTAAATCCATCTTGTTTAACGTATCAGTTAAAGCTTGTGTTTCCTTATTTATTTTCATTTTGGATGATCTGTCCATGGGTGAAAGTGGGGTGTTAAAGTCCCCTACTATGAATGTGTTACTGTCGATTTTCCCTTTTATGGCTGTTAGTATTTGCCTTATGTATTGAGGTGCTCCTATGTTGGGTGCATAAATATTTACAATTGTTATATTTTCTTCTTGGATCGATCCCTTGATCATTATGCAGTGTCCTTCTTTGTCTCTTCTAATAGTCCTTACTTTAAAGTCCATTTTGTCTGATATGAGAATTGCTACTCCAGCTTTCTTTTGGTTTCCATTTGCATGGAATATCTTTTTCCATCCCCTTACTTTCAGTCTGTATGTGTCTCTAGGTCTGAAGTGGGTCTCTTGTAGACAGCATATATAAGGGTCTTGTTTTTGTATCCATTCAGCCAATCTGTGTCTTTTGGTGGGAGCATTTAGTCCATTTACATTTAAGGTAATTATCGATATGTATGTTCCTATTCCCGTTTTCTTAATTGTTTTGGGTTCGTTATTGTAGGTCTTTTCCTTGCTTTGTGTTTCTTGTCTAGAGAAGTTCCTTTAGCATTTGTTGTAAAGCTGGTTTGGTGGTGCAGAAGTCTCTCAGCTTTTGCTTGTCTGTAAAGGTTTTAATTTCTCCATCAAATCTGAATGAGATCCTTGCTGGGCAGAGTAGTCTTTGTTGCAGGTTTTTCTCCTTCATCACTTTCAGTATGTCCTGCCACTCCCTTCTGGCTTGTAGGGTTTCTGCTGAGAGATCAGCTCTTAACCTTATGGGAATTCCCTTGTGTGTTATTTGTTGTTTTTCCCTTGCTGCTTTTAATATGCTTTCTTTGTATTTAATTTTTGACAGTTTGATTAATATGTGTCTTCGCGTATTTCTCCTTGTATTTATCCTGTATGGGACTCTCTGTGCTTCCTGGACTTGATTAACTATTTCCTTTCCCATATTAAGGAAGTTTTCAACTATAATCTCTTCAAATGTTTTCTCAGTCCCTTTCTTTTTCTCTTCTTCTTCTGGAACCCCTATAATTCGAATGTTGGTGCGTTTAATGTTGTCCCAGAGGTCTCTGAGACTGTCCTCAGTTCTTTTCATTCTTTATTCTGCTCTGCAGTAATTATTTCCACTATTTTATCTTCCAGGTCACTTATCCGTTCTTCTGCCTCAGTTATTCTGCTATTGATCCCATCTAGAGTACTTTTAATTTCATTTATTGTGTTGTTCATCATTGCTTGTTTCATCTTTATTTCTT
Organism: Tursiops truncatus; assembly: GCF_011762595.2. Lineage (NCBI taxonomy): Eukaryota > Metazoa > Chordata > Mammalia > Artiodactyla > Delphinidae > Tursiops > Tursiops truncatus. Next base: position 42,755 of record NW_022983470.1, on the reverse strand, counting down.
CTAGGTCCTTGTTAACTGTTTCTTGCATTTTGTCCATTCTATTTCCAAGATTTTGGATCATCCTTACTATCATTATTCTGAATTCTTTTTCAGGTAGACTGCCTATTTCCTCTTCATTTGTTAGGTCTGGTGCATTTTTATCTTGCTCCTTTATCTGCTGTGTGTTTTTCTGTCTTCTCATTTTGCTTATCTTACTGTGTTTGGGGTCTCCTTTTTGCAGGCTGCAGGTTCGTAGTTCCTGCTGTTTTTGATGTCTGTCTCCAGTGGCTAAGGTTGGTTCAGTGGGTTGCGTAGGCTTCCTGGTGGAGGGGACTACTGCCTGTGTTGTGGTGGATGAGGCTGGATCTTGTCTCTCTAGTGGGTAGGTTCACGTCTGGTGGTGTGTTTTGGGGTGTCTGTGGCCTTATTATGATTTTAGGCAGCCTCTCTGCTAATGTGTGTGGTTGTGTTCCTGTTTTGCTAGTTATTTGGCTTAGGTTGTCCAGCACTGTGGCTTGCTGGTCGTTGAGTGAAGCTGGGTGCTGGTGTTAAGATGGAGGTCTCTGGGAGATTTTCGCCATTTGATATTATGTGGAGCTGGGAGGTCTCTTGTTGACCAGTGTCCTGAAGTTGGCTCTCCTACCTCAGAGGCAGAGCCCTGACTCCTGGCTTGAGCACCAAGAGCCTTTCATCCACATGGCTCAGAATAAAAGGGAGAAAATGTAGAGAGGATTAGTAGAAGTATGAGGAAAGAAAGAAGGAAAGGAGGGAAGGAAGGAAGGAAGGAAAAAGGAAGAAAGAAACAAAGAAAGAAAGAAAGAAGCAAAGAAGGCAAGAAGGCAAGAAGGAAAGAAAAGAGGGAGGGAGGGAGGGAGGAAGGAAGGAAGTAGGGAAAGAAGGAAAAAAGACAGAAAGAAAGAAGATGCAGTAAAAATAAAATAAAGTATAATAAAGTTATTGAATTAAAAAAACTTATATAAAAAAAAAAAGGATGGATAGAACCTTAGGACAAATGTAGGTAGCAATGCTATACAGACAAAATCTTACACAGAAGCATACACATACACCCTCACAAAAAGAGGTAAAGGGGGAAAAAATCATAAATCTTGCTCTCAGAGACCACCTCCTCAATTTGGGATGGTTCGTTGTCTAAAGGAGGGAAGGAAGGAAGGAAAGGAAGAAAGAAAGAACGAAGGTAAAGTATAATAAAGTTATTAAAATTAATTATTAAGAAAAAAAATTTTTTTTAAAACCATGGACGGATAGAACCCTAGGACAAATGGTGGAAGCAAGACTATACAGACAAGATCTCACACAGAAGCATACACATACACATTCACAAAAAGAGGAAAAAGGAAAAAAAATCATAGATCTTGCTCCTAAAGTCCACCTCCTCAATTTGGGATCATTCCTTGTCTATTCAGGTATTCCACAGATGCAGGGTATATCAAGTTGATTGTGGAGCTTTAATCCGCTGCTTCTGAGGCTGCTGGGAGAGATTTCCCTTTCTCTTCTTTGTTCTCACAGCTCACAGGGGCTCAGCTTTGGATTTGGCCCTGCCTCTGCGTGTAGGTCGGTGGAGGGCGTCTGTTTTTTGCTCAGACAGGACGGGGTTAAAGGAGCCGCTGATTTGGGGGCTCTGGCGCACTCAGGCCGGGGTGGGGGGTGGGGTGGGGGAGGGAGGGGCACTGCATGTGGGGCGGGCCTGCGGTGGCAGAGGCGTGACGTTGCACCAGCCTGAGGCCAGCCGTGCATTCTCCCAGGGAAGGTGTCCCTGGATCCCGGGAACCTGGCAGTGGCGGGCTGCACAGGCTCCACGGAAGAGGGATGTGGAGAGTGGCCTGTGCTCGCACACAGGGCCCTTGGTGGCGGCAGCAGCAGCCTTAGCGTCTCCCACCCGTCTCTGGGGTCCGTGCTTTTAGCCGCGGCTCGCGCCCGTCTCTGGGGTCCACGCTTTTAGCTGCGGCTCGCGCCCGTCTGTGGTGTTCACGCTTTTAGCCGCGGCTCGCGCCCGTCTCTGGAATTCCTTTAAGCAGCGCTCTTAAACCGCTCTCCTCGCGCACCAGGAAACAAAGAGGGAAAGAAAAGTCTCTTGCCTCTTCGACAGGTGCAGACTTTTCCCCGGACTCCCTCCTGGCTAGCCGTGGTGCACTAACCCCTTCAGGCTATGTTCAAGCCACCAACCCCAGTCCTCTCCCTGCGCTCCGTCCGAAACCGAAACCCCCCCCCCCCCCCCCCCCCCCCCCCC